>NC_143157.1:7828519-8070581 GCF_041381405.1 Jatropha curcas | reverse complement strand
CGGAAGCGAATTTATCAAAATTAACTGATTTGATAGCCACTTGACATTTCAAAGTCTGCAACCACTTCGTTCTAGTTTCAAAGTCTTCTTTGATAGAATATATAGATTTTTGAAGAATAATTGGAATTTATATAATTTTTTGTGTGTTTAGGTTTTACATGTTCTTAATTATTGGCAACTCTTTCTTGAGAAGTTTGGCTGTGTTTTTCTTTAATTTATATTATTGTCGTTATTACTCTTAAATATGTTTTTGACTTAAATGAATGATGAGTTTGGATTGGAGGCCTAGTAGTGGCCATATTGCCTTTGGAGAATGTTGGTAATATAGAAGTGTTTATTGATTTGTTTCTGTATTTGAGATTTGATTGTGTTGTGCCGAAATGCTGCCGAATTTTTTTCCAAAAAATTCAATATGTAGAATAGTACACTTACCTTTATTATAGTAGTCTTTGTATTCAATAAATGAACTTAGTGATTTTACACTTGCAATATCGTTACCCTTATATAGAAATAACCTTAGTTAGTTATAAGTGTTGTAAATTGAACATTACATTAGGTGCATGTTTTAAGGATGGTTTAGACTAATGCAATTAGACAGGGCCCTTTATAAACACATTGTTAATTAGGTAAAAAAAAAAAATGCAAAATAATCGAGATTGGATGTACTGGAGGTTCGAGGTCAATGGGATATTAAGACAAGAGTTCCTGCAAGGATTGGAGGCGTTTATACAGTTTGCAGTTGGTAATCCCAGTTTTATGGATGGTAATAAGTTGAGGTGTCCATGCAATCACAAGAAGTGTCGAAATCGAGCCTTCTTAGACATCGATACAGTGAAACTTCATTTGTGCAAACATGGGTTCGTGGAAAATTATTATGAATGGATACATCATGGTGAAGCTCGAGTTGCCAGTGGGTCAGGCCACTCCATTCCGGTAAGTTTAGAAGTTCAGCCTTATCAATTTCTGTATGGCAATCAATGCAATGATAGGTAATCGATGCGAGTAGAGTACAATGTGATTGGGATAATATGGAGGAATTGCCAAACGTAGCAGCACAACATAAAATGTGTTATTGTTCCTGGGCCTACTAATCCAAAACATAAAATTGATATATTTCTGCAGCCTTTGATTGCCGAACTTAATTATTTATGGGAATATGGGGTTGAAACATTTGATATTTCGACCAATCAGAATTTCATAATGCGAGCTGCTTTGCTTTGGACCATTAGTGATTTTCCAGCATTTGGAATGTTATCTGGGTGGAGTACCGCTGGCAAATTGGCTTGTCCTCATTGCATGGAAAACACAAATGCATTTACACTAAAGCACGGAGGTAAACAATGTTGGTTTGATTGTCATCGTAAATTCTTACCAGAATCTCACCCTTGGAGGAGAAATCGACAATGCTTTAGAAAGAACACGACTATTGTCGAACCCCCCACCGTGAAGTCTGGAGCAGAAATTTACAAGAAATTGAAGAAGATAATGCCTACTCTGGCTACTTTGTAAACGGTTACAAGTTTCACACTGAGGGTTATGGGAGAAGCAGAAAGACAATGAACAGCGGTGTGTGCATAAAGGGATCAAACTACAGTGACGTGTCAAACGATTTTTATGGGAAATTGGTTGAGGTTTTGGAGTTAGAATATCCAGGCCTACCAATGAAGTGCACAATCTTATTCAAATGTGAATGGTTTGATCCTACGCCAAATGCTGGCACGAAGGTTCATCCTAAGTATAATCTGGTTGATATTAATCAAAGAAGAAGATATACAAAGTATGAACCTTTTGTTTTGGCAATGCAAGCTGCACAAGTGTACTATGTCCCATATCCATCGTTTAAACGAGATAGATGCGATTGGATGGCAGTGTGTAAAATTAAGGCTAGATCAGTTGTTCATGCAATTGAAACGAAACAATCTTCTTCACTCGCAGTATCGGAGGCATTTCAAGAAGTTAGGGTTGAAACGCAACCGATGCAAGTTGTTGAAGATTTAACAGATAGATTGGATGATGAAAGCCGATCTTATGTTGAAATAGGAGCATCAGATGATGAAGAGGAAGAAGATCAAATCATCATGGGTACCTCAGAAGACGAATATGAAGAAGAGGAAGCTGATGAAGAGGAGGAGGAAGCAGATGATATTGAAGACACTTAAAACTTACAGCAATTTTACTATTACAAATTGATAAATGTATATGTTTAATATTATTAATGAAGAATTTCAATGGTATTCACTTTGTTTACTCGTATTTACCACATGTTCTACAATTCATATAATTGTATAAATTCATTTTATCTAGGTTCTGATATTGCAGTACAGATGGCTAGAGGCAGAGCGTTTGATTCTGACGCGTCCGGCAGTGGTTCGCGTGGAGGTCGTGGCTCTGCACGCAGTGCCCGTGGACGAGGGGGTCGATCCCTCATCCTTCGTCAGGTACGTCTGGGGCTTCGTCATCTGCTCAGCGACCAGTACTACCGCCATCACATCCTTCTTCAGGTACGTCTGGGGCTTCATCCTCTGCTCAGCGTCCAGTACTGCCGCCATCACATCCTTCTTCAGGTACGTCTGGGGCTTCATCCTCTGCTCAGCGTCCAGTACTGCCGCCATCACAGCCTTCTGCTCCTTCCTCTTCTGCTCCTTCCTCTTCTACTCCGTTTCTAGACCAGTACAGACTCCACTAGCTGCACAGTCACCCACTGTGCAAGGTAATCATAAATGTCATAACTGTCATTTTAATTATATATTAATTATCTAGAAATTATAACATTTGTCATTTCTTTTGTAGCTTCATCAGATCCACGTATCACCCTCAGTTTGGTAGCAGGACAGTAAGTACTTATTCAAATTTTCTGTAGGCATATTTTGTAATTATATTTTACTTATTCATAACTGTGATGCTTTGGTGTAATTATATTTCACTTCTGTTTTTTTTTCAGCATATATCCATCTTCTCGAGCAGCGAGGCAAATTTGAAGATAATCAAGCTACAGCTGCATAAAGAAGGATACACATGGATGGCCGTACCACAAGAGGCGAGAGACTTTTATTGGGAGGAGTTCCAGGTACTTTGGTTTAAGTTATATCATCATTCAATGTTTACAATTCAAGATACATCCTTAGTGTTTAAACGCTATATTTCATTTTTTTGCAAAAACATTTCATATGGGACGAGGCCATTACGGCTATGCTAAAAGTAGCCTGGGGAAGAAATATGCGCCGATCGATACGCTGACTTCACCTATAGGATGAGAAGAAGCGGTAAGAAGCAGCAGTGCGTGTCTCAGGAGATATGGGGAGCTGGCAAAAGGCTTGGGAGGATCCTGCATTCAAGAGAAAGCGGGAGATATTTGCACAAAACAGGCGCAGTGAGACTGGCGGTGATGGAGCAGGACCTTCGCGACACACAGGCGGATCTATATCTGCTATAGAGACAGCTCGATTATTAGTAAGTGAACTAGTCCCTTTACAATAAACTGATGTTTAATAAAAGGACACTATATATATTAATATATCATGCATAAAAATTCATTACAGGCTAAAGAATTAGGTCGTGAGCCCACACCGATGGAGGTGTTTAGATACACTCACACGAAGGACCACGATCGTAATACCTTTGTCGACAAACGTGCGCTGAGCGTCAATGTAAGTAAACAATTAATAATATTTACATTTATCCTCTAATCCTTGCGAAGATGTACAAAGTTTCAATATAATAAAGCTTGCAATTGCATTGATTAATTAATTTTTTGTTTTCAGGAGAACTATACTACAAGCTCGGGAGCGTATGTTACTTCTCAGACCGATGAATCCGAAGCTGAGTCAAGAATTGACGAGGTAGCGCTTATCTCGAGGCTACAGGGGGAGAGAAGAAGAGGAAAGGTAATACGGCATCGGGTCTCAGGCATCACAGTTTTACACTGGCTCAGCAGTTCACGCTTCTACCCAGCGCAGCACGACAGCCGGAGCACACTGACTCGCAGTATGATGATGATATACGGGCTCAGCTTGCTGATCAGCAGAGACAGATTGCAGAGCTTAGAGCGCATGTGATGCGGCTGTCCGGTGAGCAAGGTGCTGGTACTTCTTCCTCTGATCCTGCGCCTGCTACAGACCGACATGCTTCGACGTCTCAGCAGCAGCCACTATCGGCTCCTGATCCCGATGCTGCAGAATATACCTTGGTCACCCCTCCTGGCGCTACATCACATCCAGCAGGTACTCCTCCCGGCGATCCGACATCGGATCCTGCAGATGAGCAGCAGCATATATAGATTTTATTTTCGACCTTTTATTTTTTCATTTGTAATTTCATATTTTAATTTGTTCAGAACAATAAAAATTACATTGTTATACTGTTCTTGAATTGCGTGTGTGTATATATGCATTTATTTCAACTTTCACAGGTGCAGAAAAATTTTGGTTTCAAAATAATATTTAATTTGTTTTATTTTTTTTTCCAATTTTGCGACCGATTTGCGACCGATTTGATACCAAAAATAATAATTTTGAATTTACAATTTGCGACCTATTTGCGACCGATTTAAAAAAATTGCGACCGATTATTCAAATTTGCGACTGAATTTGCAATTAAACCACGACCAAAAATTGCGACCGATTATTCAAATTTGCGACCGATAAAATCGGTCGCAAATTTGCGACCGATGGGACAATCGGTCGCAAATTGATTTTGCGACCAGTGATTTTGCGACCGATAGGTGTCGGTCGCAAATAGGTCGCTACTTGAAAGTAGCGACCGATTTTTGCCATTTTGCGACCGATTGGTCGGTCGCAAAATGGCGTTTTTTTTGTAGTGTATATGGACCAAAAGAGGATATTAGAAAGTGAGGGGCAGAATTGTATTCAGGGGGAGGGAGAAAATAAAGATAAAGAACAAGGGAAAAAGAGGCCAAGAGTGAAAAAAAACAATTGAATGGCCCATCGGTGAGTGAAACAACAAGAGAGGGAAGAAAGAAACAAAACATGTATGTAAGAGAGAGAGAGATTCGCAGTAGTGTTAGTGAGGGTAGACCAATCTTAATGATTCGGTTTAAGGAAACTTTACTTAATTTGACTAACATTGACACTTCTTCTTTGCCTTCTAGTTTTGTTTCTTTGTTGCAGGAGTTCTCTGATGTGTTTCCTGATGAAATGCCTAGCGGACTGCCACCCCTAAGAGGCATTGAGCATCAGATTGACTTTGTGCCTGGAGCTACAATTCCTAACCGGCCAGCATATAGGAGCAACCCCATGGAGACTAAGGAGTTGCAGCACCAAGTTGATGACCTGTTGTCTAAGGGATTTGTGAGGGAGAGTATGAGCCCATGTGCAATTCCTGTATTACTTGTGCCTAAGAAGGACGGTTCTTAGAGGATGTGTGTTGACTGCAGAGCTGTCAATAAAATCACAGTTAAGTATCGTCATCCAATTCCTAGGCTAGATGATATGCTAGACGAACTGCATGGTAGTAAGTACTTTTCTAAAATTGACTTAATGAGTGGATATCATCAAATTAGAATGAAGTTAGGTGATGAATGGAAAACTGCCTTTAAGACTAAATATGGTTTATATGAGTGGATGGTTATGCCATTTGGTCTAACTAATGCACCTAGTACTTTCATGAGATTAATGAACCATGTTTTACGTGCTTTTCTAGGCAAATTTGTTGTGGTTTATTTTGATGATATACTGATTTATAGCCAATCTATTGATGACCATATTGAGCATGTTAGGTTAGTATTGATAACTTTGAGAGCTGAAAAGTTATATGCTAAGCTACAGAAATGCACTTTTTGCATAGATAGGCTTGTTTTTCTTGGTTTCGTTGTGAGTGCACAAGGGATTGAAGTTGATGAGGAGAAGGTTAAAGCAATTCGAGAATGGCCAACTCCTAAATCTATATCTGAGGTGAGGAGTTTCCATGGCTTAGCAAGCTTCTACCGGAGGTTTGTGAAGGACTTCTCTACCATAGCAGCCCCACTCACAGAGGTGGTAAAGAAAGAAGTTGGGTTCAAATGGGGGGAAGCGCAACAAAGGGCATTTGATACTCTAAAATCCATTCTTTGTTCTACTCCTATTTTAGTTTTACCTAACTTTGATAAAACATTTGAGATTGAGTGTGACGCTTCTGTTGTAGGTATTGGTGCAGTTTTGATGCAGGACAGAAAGCCTATTGCCTATTTCAGTGAGAAACTCAATGGAGCGCAACTAAATTACTCGACCTATGACAAGGAGCTATATGCTCTAGTGAGAGCATTGGAGGTATGGCAACATTACCTTCTACCTAAGGAATTTGTCATACACACTGACCATGTGTCTTTAAAGCACCTCAAGGGACAAGGTAAGTTGAACAAGAGACATGGTAAGTGGGTTGAGTTCATTGAACAGTTTCCTTTTGTGATTAAATACAAGCAAGGGAAAGAAAATATTGTGGCTGATGCACTTTCTAGGAGGTATGCTTTAATTACTACTCTTAATGCTAAGTTGTTAGGATTTGAGCATATAAAATCCTTGTATGTTGATGATGATGACTTCGGTCTTATTTGGAGTGCATGTGAACATGGGGCCTTTAACAAGTTCTTTAGGCATGAGGGGTTTTTATTTAAGGGAAATAAACTTTGCATACCCAAGTGTTCTATACGTGAATTGCTTGTGTTAGAATCGCATTGTGGGGGACTTATGGGGCATTTTGGGATTTTTAAAACATATGATATACTTGCTGAACATTTCTTTTGGCCACAAATGCGTAGAGATGTAGAGAAATTATGTGGTGTGTGCATAGCATGTAAGCAAGCTAAGTCCAAATCTATGCCTCATGGCCTTTATATGCCTTTACCTATACCTACTTTGCCTTGGACTGATGTTTCTATGGATTTTGTACTTGGATTGCCCAGAACAAAGCGAGGTAGGGATAGTATTTTTGTTGTTGTGGACAGGTTTAGTAAGATGGCACATTTCATTGCATGCCATAAGAGTGATGATGCTGTCCATGTTGCTGAGTTGTTTTTCAGGGAGGTTGTGAGATTGCATGGGGTGCCACGCACCATAGTCTCAGACCGTGATGCCAAGTTCCTTTCTCATTTTTGGCGTGTTTTATGGAGTAAACTTGGTACGAAGTTGTTGTACTCTACTACTTGTCACCCCCAAACGGATGGCCAGACTGAGGTAGTTAATAGAACTCTAGGTACTTTGCTTAGAGCGGTGGTTGGTAAGAATCTGAAAACCTGGGAGGATTGTTTGCCTTTCATTGAATTTGCTTATAATAGGTCTATACATTCTTCTAGTGGTTATAGTCCATTTGAGCTTGTGTATGGTTTTAATCCTTTGACTGTACTTGATTTATTTCCTTTGCCTTTGAGTGAAATTGCTAACTTAGATGGTGAAAAGAAGGCTGAATTGGTCAGGGAGATACATGCTAAAGCCCGGGCTCATATAGACATGAAGAATAAAAGCTATGCCGACCGTGCCAACAAGGGAAGGAGGCGTGTGGTATTTCAACCTGGAGATTGGGTTTGGGTGCACATGAGGAAGGAAAGATTCCCAAACCAAAGGAAGGGAAAGCTTGCTGCCCGAGGTGATGGGCCTTTTCAAGTGTTGGAGAGGATCAATGACAATGCCTACAAGATTGATCTGCCAGGTGAGTATGGTGTGTCTGCTACCTTTAATGTTTCTGACCTTTCTCCATTTGATTATGATTTAGATTTGAGGACAAATCTTTTTGAGGAGGGAGGGAATGATATGGATCAAGGGAGCAAAGTGAAGGATCCTTTAGCTCTACCCGTGGGACCAATCACAAGAGCTCGTGCAACCAAGCTACGAGCAGCATTGAAAGATTTGCTCAAGAACAAATCACATTGGATCTTCAAGATCATAATTATGCAAGATGTGAGATTGAACTTGAAGAAGCACCAAAGCTTGTTATGGTGCTTGAGGCGTGCAAAGAGGCTGCCTGTTGATGAAGTTTACATGATTCTATACTTAGGCAAATTTAGGAGGTTGTTGTTTTATTATGAGCTTAAGTATGGGTTGTGTAGGGCCTCTGGCCCATTTGTCTTGTTTTTATTTAAATGCTATTAGTGGACGTAATTAATTAGTGTAAGGCTGGTTGGGCTTATTTTCCAAGAGTTGGGCCAGTCCTAGATTAGTTAATGTTAAGTCAGGCTTGTTTTAATTAGTTAGCTTGGACTTGTATTTAATTAAGCCCATTTGGGCCACATTAGGTTTAGGCTTGGGCTAACTTAAGTTAATAGCTAAATTAGGGTTAGCTTAGGTTATTTATATTGTATTGAAAGAGCTGCACGGCAGCCACCATTGAATTTTTAATCAAACAAACGTTTGTTTCTTTGTTCTTTCAAGAACAGACCGTGTTCTTCATCTTTGCATGAACAGCACCACATTTTCCTTAGTAATTAGGCTTGTGAGTTCTACAAGATTAATTGCGCCAAGAATTTCAGAGTTGTTTTCAAGAGTACTTGAAGGTAAGTTTCTGATTCTTGTTCTAAATTCCTTGTTTTTCTCTCTTCAAGAGTACTTGGGGGTTAAAGGGATTGACGGGTACTTCCGTGATTGCATGCTTTCCGCTAGATTTCCTTGTTGATTTGCAAGAGTACTTGTTAATTAGCTAGGGTTGTATTACATAGGCTTTGACTATCTGGTCTGATGGACTGAAATCTGCTTCCTCCAACCCCAGACAGCTAGCTACCCTCAGTGGGCAGACATTCAATGCTGACCCATTGTCAATGAGAACCATGGGCACAGTCTTTTCTCTGGTCTGAATAGTAACATAGAGTGCATCATTGTGACTTCTTCCTTGCTTGGGCAAGTCATCGTTGGAAAACCCGATGCTTTGCATCTTTGATGATTGGGTGAGGGTGGATACCAGCACTTCAGGACTGATCTCCACCGATGTTTGAAGTTGACTCAAAGCCTTGCAAAGAGCTTGGCGATGAGGAAAGGATGATGCCAGAAGTTCCTAGATTGACACCCTAGCTTGTGTCTTTTTTAGCTGTTAGAGTACCGGGTCTTCCTTTGGCTCATCTGCCTTCTGGTAGGGCTTATTTTGGACTTTGTCCAGGACTAATGGTTCATACTGCCTCCCGCTCCTGGTTATTGCATCGACCTCTTTAGATAAGTCATTCAGGTCTAGGACACAGATGCCATTCATTTCTAGGAATAGTTCGAAAGGATCGATCAATTCCTGGTCAGCAACAATAGCATTTACCCCGTGATTTGGTAAGGGATTAGTGCTAATGTTTAGCTTACTCCTTGGAATAATTGAACCATTGTCCACCAGGTCTTGGATGCGGTTCTTAAGCGTCCAGCACGCTTCAGACTTGTGCCCGTTACCCTGATGGTACTCACAGTATTCGTCAGCTCTGTAGTTCCTTGGTAATGGGTTGGGTGGCGGCCTTGCTTCCAAAGGCTTGATGTAGTTTGCCTTGACAGCCTCTCGGAATACCAAAAGGATTGGCATCCCGAGATCAGTATATGTCCTTCTCGACCGACTGCCATTTCTCAGATTTCCCACATGTAAAGGATTCGTGGGGGTGATTGACGTGGAACCCAATGAAAATAAATTTCATGAACTCAATGACAAGTTTTGGAAGAGATCCAAGATCAAACTAAACCCCTCTCTATGGCACCCAAAGCTTAAAGAAGCAAGAACACCAATAATAGAGAAAAGAATAAGATAAACGCCACAATTAGATTGATAAGTTTACCTTGATTCTTGATGCAATTAGAAGAATGCAATCTCACACTCTCTAAAAACATGAACACGCCTAAGCATGAAGTTGAAGAAGAAACTCTCTTTAATTCATTAATTGTCTGTTAAAAATTTACAAAATAATAAGCTATTTATACTAATCTAAGAGGTCCAGATCCTTAGAGGATTTAGAGTTAGCTAAGGAGTACGATTTAGCAAATCTAAACCAACTAAGGAGTTGACTAACAAAATCATAACTACTTAAGGATTTGGAGATCTAATCCAAATCCACTAAAGATTGACTAAATCTAATCAAAATAAGGCTAATTATTCAAGGGTGGCCGAAATATTGGAGGCCCAACCCATTAGCATTGCAAAAACACAAAATAAGCTAACTAATATTTGAGAGGCAGACAGTTGCACGGTCCAGGGCGTGCCAAGGTGCACGGGCGTGCACGCATGTATGAATGTCCTTCGCGAGAGGTAGAAGAGTGCACGGCCTGGGGCGTGCTAGTTGGCACAGGCGTGCGCGCATGTATGAGTTTCCTTCGCGAGAGGCAGAAGAGTGCACGGTCTTGGGCATGCTACCTTGCACAGGCGTGCTACCTTGCACGGGCGTGCTTCATGCAACTTGATCTTCCTCGGCAAGTCAGTGGCTTGCACGGTCTGGGGCGTGCTAGTTGGCACGGGCGTGCTAACTAAGCATCGTCTAGGCATGACATATGTTGGAAATTCAGGTCCCAACTCAACATGTGCTTCCATTAATGTGAGAAACTTAGATGCCCTCCATGCTTCCTTGAGCTTTATGGTTGAGTGGTCTCGATTTCGTATCAGTGATGCTTGCCACTTCGTGGACTTTGCTAGCTTGGCTAGGCTTCTTGTATTTTGAGGTTCCCGAGTCTTCTTTCAGTTGCCCCATTTGAATTAAATCCTCTACCTTCGTAGCAGTGGCAATGAGTGACTGGAACGTCGGTAGGTACTGAGTTTGCAATTGTTGCTGGTAGACAGGCAGCAGGTTCTTTATAATTATGTCCACCTGTTCTTGCTCAGAAGGCTGGTTGATCATTTGGGCGGCCTTAGCCCTCCACCTCATAAGGAACGAGGAAAAGGGTTCATTGTTTTTCTGTTTAGTGGTCTCCAGCTCCCTCCGAGTAACGTCCACCTCCCTCCGAGTAACGTCCACCTCTATGTTATAATGATATTGCGTATTAAACGCATTGCAGATGTCTTCCCAGGTCTTCATTTTAGACCGATCCAGGCTGATAAACCACCTCAAAGCAGCACCGGTGAGTGATTGTTGAAACAACTGAGCAAGGAGCTCGTTGTTCAGTCCAAACGGGTTGAGGGCACCCACATACATTTTCAGGTGCGTTTTGGGACAAGTGGTTCCATCAAACTTGTCCATGTTGGGCATTTTGAACTTTGTTGGCAGTCTTGCTTCGGGGAACAAGGACAAGGAGTCCATGTCCACTACTTCCTTGTGTGTCTTAAGGGCAGTAATAGACCTTTCCAACAATTCCAGTTTTTCTCTCATTTTCTGAGCTTCCAGCTCAGAAGCAGTTCTGGAGGGCATGTCATCCAGGTTAAGGGCAGGGTTTGTCGGTTCAGCAGCAGGTCCCTGATTGGAGGTAGCAAGTCCACTTCCCCCAGCGGAAGCCCCATTTTCATTACCATTACCTAGTTCAGCCATTAGGGCAGTTCTCTGGGCAGCTAATGCCTCATTCATTCTAGCCTCCATTCTGGCTTCCAGTTGTTCCATGAGATTTTGGATGTCAGCAAGTGATGCCATTGGTGCAGTTGAAGTTGGTGAAGCTGGTGAAGCTGGTGAAGCTGGTGAGGTTAGTGAAGCTGGTGAGGTTGGTGATAGCACTGTAGGTGTGACTGAAACTTGGATAGGCACTCGAACAGTGGGTACCTGTAAGTATAAGGGTAATTGGATTAGGGTACAGTGGTTCGTGTATCAGGGTAGCTGATGTGAGGTAGATCGACTCTTTGTCCAACTTTGCAAGGTAATGATGTAATTGGACCAATAAAGTGTTTTGATGATTTCGACTTGCCGCTCGGGGTTAAATCCCAAACGTGCCTACGTACTTCCGTTTGAATGGAAGATCAAAGTCGACGTAGTTCGATAGGTCTTTTTTAAAGGGCTTTGAATGGGTATGCTTAATGCATGAGTGTGTGTATGCTTCGTGCATTTTGTTTAGGCATTTTGCCAAAGACTGATTGATTTTCTGTTTTAGGCATTTGTTGCCAAAAGTGTTGATTTAAGGCTTTTAGCCAAAAAGATTGATTTAGGCAATTTGTTGCCAAAAGTTGATGTGATTTAGGCGATTGTCGCCAAAATTGATTATTTGAAGGCTTTTAGCCAAAATGGGTTGATTTAGGCAATTTGTTTGCCAAAAGTGTTGATTGGGCGATTGTCGCCAAAATTAATTGATTGGGCAATTTATTGCCAAAAATTGATATTTAGGCTTTTCGTTGCCAAAATGGTTGATTAATTCAAGGCATTTTTTGCCAAAGCTTCGCTTTAAGCGATTTGTCGCTAAAGATGGTTAATCTTACTTATAGGCAATTTGTTTGCCAAAAGTGATCAATTGAATTGCAATATAGGCAATTTATTGCCAAAAGAAACGTGGTTGATTAAGGCTATTTAGCCACAATTATTGATTAATTAGACTTAAGCCAGACTGTTCGAAATAAAAGCGATTATACCGTAGTCATTAATTGACCAGATACTTTAGCCAATATTGTCGGATTTAGGCTTTAACACCACGATTATTAATTAACCGGGCATTTAAGCTTAATCATATTTAATTGAGGCAGTTTATTTGCCTAATTGATGACGTGAATGCATTTATGCAGCAGTTTAATTCAGAATTGGAGTAGAAGAGAATATGCACAAAATGCTGAAATTAAATAGACAGGGTTTCGTTATTACCTAAGTTAATCGGCGGCCGCTTCTTAGCTTCAGCTTGAAAATTCCAGATTAAGCTCCTCGTTTGGGGAATATTAATTAGAATTAATTTAATTAAGTGACCAAGTATCACCACAACAAAATAATAAAAGCCTACACTAAATGCAGAAAAGCAGTAAAAGAACCGCAAGGAGCGTAGGGGAGAAGAGAGCGTCCGTCAACACAGACTGAGTACCTAAAAAAGTCGCACCGGGGCTGTATTTATAGGGAAAACCCGGGCTGGAGGGCGGCCGCTGCCGCCGCGAAGGGCGGCAGCCGACGCCGTGGACGGCGGCCGCAGCCGCCGTCGAGGGCGGGCGCCGCCGCTGTAGAGGGCGGGCGCCACCGTGGCTTGTCCACTTTCTAGTTTTTTGTTCCGAAGGCTTTTTCGGGAGTTCCGTACCTCCAAAAAATATTCCGGGACCAGTTCTGCGATGCTCGTGATTTTCCGGACGTTTCAAGTACCATATTGGCATACTTTCGGTGAACTTTCCGAATGGCCTCCGGTCTGGCCGGACTGTTTGCAGTCCGGGAAAACAGGCTTTTTGAGCCTCAAAATTTGAGTATTCACAACGACCTGCTTTGTAAGAAACTTTCAAAGATTATACAGGGTGAGTTTAAAATGAGTGTGATGAGAGAATTAAACTTCTTCCTTGGACTTTAAATCAAACAATGTGACAATGGAATCTTCATAAACCAAGGCAAGTACACTCGAGAACTGTTAAAAAAGGTTCAAAATGAAAGATGCCAAGGTATGTAGCACACCAATAAGCCCATCCTCAAAATTAGAAAAAGATGAAAATGAAAAGCATGTGGATATCAAGTTGTTTAGAAGTATGATTTGGTTCTTTACTATATCTAACTGCAAGCAGACCTGACATTCACTTTAGTGTTTGTTTATGTGCTAGATTTCAATCATTTCCCATATAATCTCATTTAATTGCTATAAAAAGAATTCTAAGATATCTTTATGGAACTTCTAGTTTGGTTTTGTGGTATTCTAAAGATGATATATTTGATCTTGTTGGGTATAGTGATTCTGATTTTGCAGGAAGCAGAATAGATAGAAAGAGCACGTCTGAAACTTGCCAGTTTCTAGGTAGCGCCCTTGTATCATGGTTTAGTAAGAAGCAAACTTCTATTGCTCTCTTTACTGCAGAAGCAGAATAGATTGTTGCTGGAAGCTGTGTTGGACAAGTTCTGTGGGTCAGACTATGGTCTAAAATTAGAAACAGTTCCAATCAAATGTGACAATATAAGCGCTACGAACTTGTCTAAAAATCCAATCCAGCACTCTAAAACCAAGCATATATAACTCAGACATCACTTCATACTTGATCGTGTTCAAAAAGGTGGTATAGTGGTTGAGTTCATCCCTACAGAAAAGCACTTGACAAATATTTTCACTAAACCTTTAAATGAAAGCCAATTTTGCTTAATTAGAAGAGAAGTGGGTATGGTAGTTCTAAACTCTTAACTTTAGAACTCTATGTGTATGTTCTAAATGCTTTCTATATTTGAGGTTGAAAGACCTATTCTGTGTTATGTTTAAAATTCTATTCTATGTGATCTTCCTTGAAAAACGTTTTTGTGTCTAAAAGAGCTATATAAGGTTCTGATGTGGAAATCTAATGTCACCATCTACATCAGAATCTATTTTTATTAGACAAATCAAAACAGTCATTTTTTTTATTTTGTTTTATTTTGTTTCTTTTTTTTTTTTGCGACAAATTTTTTCAACTATGTGTGTCAGTTCATTTATTTGAATTTTGTTAGGGTTTTTCATAAGTCGGTTCTGTTTATTTATTTTTAAACCATTATATTCTTTTTGTTTTCTTCTCTCTATCCCATGCCTCTGTCATAACTTCTCTTTTAAGTTGTTTCTCTCTCTCCTAAAATCATAACTTCTCTTAATTACTTTCTCTTTCTTCTACCAAACCATTTTCTCTTCTCTATCTCTCTCTCACTCACAACGAACCCCTAATCCTTCTCTGTTCTAAAACCTGAGACATGACCAAATCCAATTCCTCTCCTCCTTTGATTCTATGACTAATGAAGAATTAAAACTTCTCAAGAAGTTAACTAAGAAGTACAAAAAGCATGAGATGGAACTGAAGAAATCGGTAATGGAATCGAGTTTAGGAAAAGAGAAATTGAGAAACAAACCAGAGAAATTTAAAGGAAAAGAAAAAGCAAAAGAAAAGGTTTCTGTTTCTCGTGGCAAAGAGTTTGTTTTTAGAGAGTTGTGTAACACCCACCACCGAGTCCCGAGAGACCCAACAGCAGATGCCACATTCGGTGTCCGAGACACCGTCTTAACTTAACATATAAATCATAAAATTAGATTATGAATTAGAAGTAATTGAGTATTCACAAGTTTAGCGAGTAATATTTTTTTTTTACAATGATTGGGAAAAATCCTACAGAAATACTATAAAAATATCCCTTTAAAAACTGAGCTCGTCAAACATGTGAATACAAAATACTCCCAATTAAACTCCAAACTTCCAACATCTCCAAATAATCATTATAACACAACAACACTTTTATATTTTCATAACTGAATAAATCCTCAATAGTATATAATATCTATCAATTAATTGCATTCATTATATATATCAAGTCTTAATGAACTAATCATATCAACTATCTTAAAATATTTTCTATTCAATCATTTAATAAATCTTTTGCTTATCTCTAAATATATACACCAACATAATTGATAATTACATGCTTAAGTTATAACTTTATAACTCAAATAACATAATCTCCGAAAATGTAATAATTATACATGCCATAATTCTTAAATACATAAATCTCAATATACTACTACCAAAATAATCACTTCTGCTCTGATACTACTCTTCTGATCTTTGAGAAGCAACAACGGTCTTCAACCTACGCGTGATAAAAATCAACGCGCTGAGTATAAAATTCAGTGGTGCTCATAAATGATAAACTTACCAATGTTGCACTGGCAACACACTTAAAATATAAATTTTCATCAAAAGAACATACATTTACGTTTATAGCAAAAGAAATATCAAATAAACTTATAATTAATAACGTAAATAATTAATTCCTTCAAATCATAAATTCATTACTTGAACATTTATTAGACCAAGACACATACTATTTATTTTTAAAACCATGTACTGAAATGTCAGGCTTTGAAAATTCATTTGATAACATAATCATTAATTTCCAAAGTAAGGTTTACTAAAATAATATGATCTCATTCGTTAAATTGTCTTATAAATATTTTCCATAGGGCTTGCATACACGTAGGAGAAAGAGAAGCAGATAGGTTTTCATAATGGCCTTAGGTCGCCATCTTATTCATAACATATAGAGCGCGTCCACCCTAACATAAGACACCCACGTGCCTAGCATATGATCATAGCTTCTTATCATAATGGCATTAAATGCCGAGCATGCTCATCATACATAATAAAATCAAATCATGCATCAAATTCACACTAAGTATATTAGAGCCCAAAATCCTTGTTTTAATTCTTAATTCATAACACTTATCATAAAACTTGTCATATTCTTTAGTCTTCTTAAATTCATAATGTAAGCTTACTTTAAAACGTAGTAGCTCATGAAAATTTCATACTTAAACATAATTACTTAACATAGAAAATTTCTTATCATATGAAATCATACATGTAAGCTTACTTTAGAACTTAAGTAACTCATAAAAAACTTCATATACTTAAACATAATTACTTAATATAGAAAATTTCTCATAAATTCCTTTTCTTTTAAAACTTTCTTAAAGTCATAATGAAATGTAGCATAAGTAATTTGTTATCATATCAAATCATACTTTCCTTATTCAAAATTCAAAGAACATACACCTTAAATACCCATTTTTTTAAAAACTCTAAACAAATGAAAGTTATCAAAATAGTCACACAAATTTCACATATATAAAATAATTAAGCATTATTACCCTATGGTGGTTCGACCTCTTACTGAAAACCAAGGGGAGGAATTTCCTTCTCCAATCAAGTATGCTAACATAACTCTTATGCACAAAAGTATCCATTTCAACCCTCATCATGCATGATCTAAACCACTTCCACACTTTTTCAATTTATATCCATTTAAACATATCCACAACAACACTTTTCAAACTTATGTCTTATTTTTGTCAAATAAATCTTAAAGTATACAAAGAATCAAGAGAACTTCATCACACATGATTCATACTTACCTTTATCCAAATAAACCTATGATTCAAGACATAGAAAATTTCCAGCATTAATATAACCTTGACCTTTGCTGGGTTTCTAAGACATAACTTGAGTTCTAGATCTCCAAATTGAGTGAAGTTTGATTCATTAGAAAGATAAGACAAAATTATACAAATGTTATCAAGGGACAACAGCCCAGATCAGTCTATAAGATGGTGAAAAAAGGCTAGGAACACAGACCAATAGTCCAGACCTGATTCAGCAGAACTAATTCCAATGTTTATCAAATTCCTACTTATCCAGACACTCAAATCAAACCACTCCAAAACCAGACAAGTCTTAAGACACAAGGCAACAACTCTCATGAAGAACTCAGAACATAATATTACCATTATAGTGGTCAAAATGGGCACTCAATTCAGTGATACATGTGGCCCGTCATAACAGAGTCAGTTTAGGTGTTTTAGCCATAAGTTGAGCTATATATATCCAAATTGGACACAAGAGGATGGGTTGGAAAGCTGCGAAGTAGACCTACAAAGTTTATGAAGGACTCAGACACAAATGGAAACTAGAAAGGATCGAAAAATGGTCCTTAATCTCACTCAATAACCCGTTTTTCCCAAATTCAGCTTTCTTCAACCATGAAAAGAACATGAACAACAAAGGTACGAGGTAGAAATGTCTACCACATAATAAGTACTCATCAAACATCACCCAAGAGCATATTGTTGCAACCAAAATTCAACAAAGCAATCATTTCATACAAAATCCCAAAATATACACATGATAGCATAAAGGCACAAAATCAAAAATTTGAGTAAGGTAAGTGTGTTTATGAACACTAACCTTAACCATAAGCTCTAACAAGCTTAAGAAAACTCTTGAAGCCCTTCTCTTTGGTAGAAAGTTTTCCACCCTTTGGCTTAAGTGGTAACTCTCCAAATTACTTGAAATTATTCACCAAAAATTACTTCTCAAGCTTTAATCTCAAGATTAATTAATTAAATCAAGTTTAATGGTGTAAATTTGGTGGATTTAGTGAGTAGAAGTGAAGAAAAAACAAAGAAGAGAAGAAGAGAGGAAGTTGGCATTGGAAATGGAGGAGAAGAAGAAGAAGAGAAAGTGGCTGCTCAATAATTGGAGTTGACTTATAAAGCAACTAAAGGGTAGTTTAGTCTTTTCCCCAATTGGATGGCTAAGATTAAGTCAAAAGTGATCTCATCTAATGGCTACAAATAATCTCCAATTAAATTCCTTCAAAATATTATTTATCTCCATAAAATTCTCAAATTTAATACTTAAAAATAATTCATCAAATTTCCTTACTTAATATAACACCAGAATTTTATCTAAATTCTCCAAAAATATTCATTACTTATTTTCTACCCATAAAAATCATGTATGCATACTCCAAAAATATTAAATAAAATATGACACAGAGATAGTAATTTTTCCGGACCAAAATAATACTTATTCCCGGACCGATGGTACTATTCACAGACTGGTAACACTATTATTTTAGACACAGAAAAATCAGGGAGTTACAAGTTGTTTGAGGTTCAAGGGTGGATGGAATTCTTATCTGTGAATAAACCTTGTTATGAAAATGTGGTTGAAGAATTTTATGGGTCTCTGAGAGCAACTGGTCCAGAAGTATTTTCTATGAGAATTAATGGAGAAACTAGAGTGTTATCCTACACAGACCTGAGCAACATTTACAAAATTCCAAACAGTGGGTCTAGGGTAACTAAAACTAAGGAAACCACTAAGGTTGATGAGTACAAAAAGACACTCATGTTAATCAAGTTGAGTTGTGCATAATGTGGCATATAGTTGAAAAGAAGCCTTTTAATCTGTGTTATGCTATTTGTGATAAGATGCAGAGCAATCCCAATAAATTGCTCTACGGTATGGTGTTGACTCCTATTTTTGAGCTTCTAGGAGTAGATTTGGAAAAGAAGAGGTGCTACAATGTTTCAAATTAGATAGCAACTGTTTAAAATTGAAAGACGAAGAAGATGAGGAAGAAAAAGAAAAAAGAAGAGGTTTTAGAAAAAGAAAGAGTTGAGAAAGAAAGAATAGAAAAGAAGAAAGCTATTTTAGAAAAAGAGAAATTAAGTTTAGAAAAAAGAGAAAGCTGAGGATAAGAAGAAAAAGAGGAGATTAGAAAAAGAAAAAAAAAAGTCACAAGAAGCAGAAGAAGAGAAAGGGGAAGAAATAGAAAAAGAAAAGGGGGAAGAAGCTGAATCAGAAATAGAACTAGAAAAAGAAGAACAAGAAGAAAAAGAAGAAGAAGAAGAAAAAGAGAAAGGAACGGAAGCTGAAATTGAAACTGAAGTGCCTTAAAATAAAGAGGATTTCGTGGATCTTGGAAGCAATGAACCTGAGAGAAATATAAAAGATGAGGAAGAAGTGGTAGTTGAAGATGAAATTGAAACTGAAGTGCCTCAAGATAAAGAGGATTTCGTGGATCTTGGAAGCAATGAACCCGAGAGAAGGATAAGGAAGAAGTGGTAGTTAAAGATGCTAGTGATGCTGAAATTGAGAAATTAAAAATAAGTGATGAAGAGGAAAAGGAGCCCGAAACTGAAGTCAAGAGGACTCCATAATACATTTTAGCACAAAAGAGTAGAGAGGCAATGTTGAACAAAATGGAAAGAGATCTCATTGAAGAGCACAATAGGGAACTTGATGAGGCCATCATGCATAGCAAGGCTGTGGTGGAACACACTCAATCTCTCATTGAGTCCATGGAAAAAGTGAAGAACGTCAATGAGAGAAGACTTGCTACTCTCAAAGTTAAGGCTACGCCCTACATTCCTACTTCTAAATAGCCTAAAAGAGTTAAGCATACTACTGGGAAGCACAGAGTTCATGGAAGAAAACTTCCTCTGCATCCTTCTTCTAAAAGTTCTGATAATCCAACTGAGACTTCACTAGCTCAGAACCTCAAAAGTTCTAAAAAGCCCAGAATTGAATCAGAACCCCAGTGACTCCTTCCTTACTTGTTCTAATTATGTGCTTCCTTTAGACTTATGATAATCTGCTATGTGTTTTTATTTTGTTTTGTGAACACTTGTTTATTTTTTTTTACTCTATTTTCTATTTGTGTTTGAAGTTTGTTTTATTGCATTCGATTTAAAATTTTCTAGCCCTGGTTATTTTTTATTTCTATTTCTATTTTGCTCTGATTTGCTAACCCTCTTTTATGATGACAAAAAGGGGGAGAACATAGCACACTTGATGCTTGAGTACTTGGAGGAGAACACAGTATATTTATTTAAGTACTTAAGCTCTTTGCTTATCATGTTCTAATCTGTGATATTTTTGTTCTAACGTTTCGTTTCTATGTGAATAGAATATACTTTGTATGATCTGATTGTTAGAATTTAGAACTCAGTTCTAATTCTAAAGTCAATTTCTATATCTGTATTCTATTCTAATCCCCACAGCTATTATATTGCACTTATTTAGGAGGAGTTTTATATCTTACTTCATGTTAAATCTATTATGTTTGTAACTTGTATTTTTTATGACATGCATAAACTTAAGGGGAGCACATGTTTTTATATTTGATAAATTTATTTGTTTTGTCATCAATAAAAAGGGAGAAATTGTTGGCTCAAGAGTCAATTTTATCTTGAGATTTTGATGATTATGCAAATCAAATAAATTTAATATTCTTGTATATGCTAAAGTTATTTTATACAGATTTTTAATTTGGAAGTTGCTAAAGCAATCAAGCTCCTAATCCAAGATTCTTTGAAGACCTTGAAGATTTTTGAAGATCTTTTAATGGTTAGTATCTTAGGAAACATTGTAGGATAGAGAGAATATTCTTTTATAAGCACAAAAAATATTTTTCTCTCTTAAAAATCATTTTAAGATATTCTCAAAAATTGCCTTAAAAAGAAAAGTCAAATCTTTGCTCTTTTAATTCCACTTACCTAAATGAAAAAGTTTTTGGCAAAAATTATTTTTGGCAACAAATAAATAAGATTTACATACACTATCTTTTTATTTTCGGAAAGTCAAAGATATTCTTTAAAGCAAAGGATTAATGTCTTTTATCACAGAATTTTTATTCCTCTTATAAAAATATTTTTCCTTCTTCGAAAATGTGAGGTTTTTACAAGAGTAAGAGTCCATTAATTAAAAGTTTTAAATCTCTCAAAGCTCTCTCTTCAACCCCCTTTATTTCTGCTCTTCTATTTGCTTCAAGAGATATTTTTTTAAGAGAAAAGAAAACAGTAACAACTATTTCTAAAGAATAGTTCTGAACTTTATTTCTATTTTGAAAATCTGTTTTCTATTTTTCCTGTGCTTATAATTGCGTTTCTCTCTGTCTATATAGATTCTTGTAGTCTGTTGTAGACAAGAAGCTTTGAAACAAAAAACTTTTGTGTAACAGCTTAGGTGAAACGTTGTGTAGCTTATGTGAGATTCTAATGTTTTGATGTGAATTTTCTATTCTCTGCAAAACATAAAGGGTAGAGGTTGACTAGAAACCTTTAGAAATCTAGTGGGACAAAGGTTAGATCTAGGTGTTGATCTATTTCCTTGTAAAGTTGGTTTGTCTCTTACCCTTGAAAAGAGATAGTATAGTGGAGGATCTCAAGATGAGTCTTGGGGAGTGAATGTAGGCGAGTTATTGCCGAACCACTATAAATCTCTGTTTCATTTTCTGAAGTGTTGCTTGATTATATTATGTTTACACAACTGTTAGTCTTTTTAGAAATGCAAAGTTGTTTGAGTTTCTAATTCTAAACGTGAATAAGCTTTATCTTTATGGAACATTAGAACTCTTTTCTGTATTGTGATTATATCAAGTTCTAATATGTGCTTTTATATTCAGTATAAATCACTATCTAAGTTTTAATTAGTTTTTTATCTTGTATAAGCTTTGTAAAGTAGTTCTAAACGCAATAACTGTTCTTCACAGAATCCTTCTAATCTTGCAATAGCTTTATGCGAAAGTTCTAAACTTGATAACTGACTCTCACAAACACTTTCTAATTCCGCTGCAACAGAATTCTGATCTTGTGTTTTGAAAGTCAAATTTTAAAAAAATCCAATTCATTTGTGCCATACATAAATGGGACCCACACTCCTCTTCAGTTGGTATGAGCTCTACAAATTCTACCTGAAAACACAATTTTAGAGTATTGTAATTATAAGAATATACATATTATACTTAATATACAGATATCTACGTAATATACATATTGTAAGTATATACAAATATTTACTTCATATACCAATATCAAATTTGTTGCAATTGTGGACATGTGATAAAAGTATATATATATATATATATATATATACTTTATGTGCATATATTCAATTATTTTTTATCTATGTCCATGTAATAAAGGACTGTATACAAATTTTATAAATATGACAATACACCTATAATACTGTATATACGTGATGCAGTTTGTAAGTGTATTATGTTTTCTTCGATGTCGAAGAGTTAGTCAGTAGAATCCTATAAGTAAATACAATTTTCTAATTTATATACCATTATCAAATTCTTTCCAAATATGTACAAGTAATACAGGTCAGAATGTACATATATCTACTTTATATACTAGTTCAAATTATTCGTTGTTATTTGAATGTACAAAGGATTGTATACACATGTCTTTACATTATATTCCATTTGCAAATTATTTAATGTTTTGAACAAGTTAATAAAAAGATTCTATCTTACCTCCTTTTCTTAGAGTGATTCGTAGATTGTTCCTCAATCTGTTTCCTTCTTCCAAAACCACCTCAACATTCTTGGTAACATTTTTCTCTTTTTGCAATCATGTATGTATTTTGCTCTTGATGCAGTACTGATGGCTCCTCAATACCCAAATCATAACCGCATACGGGAAGGCATAAATTGTCATTCCATGCTCTGCTATTGTTTTTGCTACGTTTTGGAAATTGCTTACTATTTTATTAAAACACAGCTTTCCCCATGGGTGAATCCCTGTCAGTTTCTCGTCACATAGTCTTCATAAAATCTTGGTTAACCTTCACTTTTTATTGGTCTGAGAGGATGAGTTTATGAAGAATGTATAGATTAGCAGCTTGAATGTGACATTATTGCATTGAATGTAGAGGTTAACCTTCACTTTTTGTTGTCATCTGCAACCTGAATGTCATTTTCATCAGTCTCAAACAAATTGATAAGGTCTTTCACTATGATATTTTCACTAATGTTAAAAAATACTCTTATGAAGTTTTCTTTTGGGAGTGTACGTATGTGATGTGGAGGAGGCAGAGGATCACAATTGAGTCCAGTGATCATTGCAAAGTCTTGTAGCTTGAAAGATATTTCTTTTTCACTAATGAAGAATGTGAGCTCATTCGAATTTTTATTCTTTACTTGCATATAGACCAGCTGCCGTATAGACCTCGTAGGGAATACCTCTAAATACTTGATCGTTAGGAATTTTTCGAATGGATCTTTCTTGAAGCGTTTCAGCTAGGATTTTGTTAACTTCTCTCTTATATCATATATTACTTTCAAACTATATTTGTTGTTCATCCGCATTATATGGTCCCACTTGGTTTTGGTCTAGCAAAATTTTCCTGCATGTTTTTTAATATATTACATCAGTTAATGGTATATATTCATATTTTGCTTTTTTTTATATGATGTAGATATAGGTAGATAAAATTATACCTGTTGTGGTTATTTTTCTTTCGTCTTTACTTTGGATGCTGGTGTATTAGTCCTAGCTTGCTTCATTTAAGTAGGTGTTTCTTTTTCAGGCATTTTTATTCTAGCCATATTTTTTTATGATGAGGGTGCTACAAACATATCAATATCTAGTTAGTAATAGATAAATCTACAAATCATGTATGTTTTAGTATATATGCATATTTATAGCAATACAGTTACTTATACACGTTGTTTAATTTAAAATCATGCAAATATACCAATCTGAGTCTGATCAAGTCATACAACAATATGCAAACTAATTTATCAGTTGTTTTTTTATATACTGTATTTATAGTAGCATAATATTTGTGATATATTTTGCAGACTCAATTACAACATATATGTATGTGCACATATATATTTTCTGTATTTACAATCTATAAATAGCATCAAATCGCTTAATGGATTTATGAGATTAATATTGTGGGTCCCGTATATGTATGGCACAACCCAAGAGGGGGGTGAATTGGGTTTTCTAAAAATATAAATTTTAGCTTTTAAAAACAAAGTATAGAATTCTAAGTGCAGCAGAAAAATAAAGAACTCGTCAGAATAAATTATGGATTAGAACTTCCTCACAATGTTCTATTCAGGAAAAATAGAAAGACTATGCAAAGTGCAGCTATTAATTAGAACTGCTTCACAATGTCTTATTCAATATCAGAACTGCTTTATGACGGAAAGCTATTGTAATTAAAACTTCCTCATAAAGTTTAGAAAATCATATAAGACTGTGTGAGAGACAGTTATTGAAATTAGAACTGCTTCACAAAGCTTTAATCTAGTTTAGAAAACTGATTAGAAATCCAAGTAGTGAAATATATTGTAAATAGATGAACGGTTTAGAACTTGATATTTTCACTTATTAGAATTCCAGAGTTCTAATATTCAGAAAAGATAAGACTTATTTCAGTTTTAGAACATCAAAACCATTAACAATTTTAGCATTTCTAGAATATAAACAGAAGTGTGAGTAACGTAGTATCAAGTAAAACTTCAGAAATTAAAAAGATCAATACAGTGATTTATAGTGGTTCAGCACTAACTCGCCTACATCCACTCCCCAAGACTCATCTTGAGATCCTCAACTATGTTATCTCTTTTCAAGGGTAAGAGACAAACTAACAGTACAAGGCAATAGATCAACACTTAGATCTACCCTTTATCCCACTAGATTTTCCAAAGGTTCTAGTTAACCTCAACCCCTTCTGTTTTTGGCAGAGTACAGAAACTCAATTCAAGACATTAGAATCTCTCTCACGGAGAAGGTTGCTTGATAACCTCTTTCATAATAGCTTCTCACCTAAGCTATTACACAAATGTTTATCAAATAAAAACCTGTCTACTAAAGATTACAGAATCTAAATAGACAGACAGAAATGCAAATATAAGCACTGAAAAAACAGTTTTTCAGATTAGAAAATCGATTAGAAAATAGAACTGTTTTTCAAAAGTAGTTGTTTTAAAAATTCTTTTCTCTTTTAAAGATAAAAACGTAAAGTGTAAAGATGAAAAGAAATAAAGGGGGTACAGAGGAACTTTTGAGAGATAAAAGATATGATCAATAGGTGAATACTCTTAAAAACGAAAACTCTTTCTTCCACCTTTTTCAAGAATGAAAACATCTTTTTATAGAGAGGTCGGTGACTCTCGTTTTTAGAAAGTGAAAATTTCTTTTCTTTCAATTCAGAATATTTGCTTTCCTTATTTAGAAGATGCGGAAATCTTAGTTACCAAAAAATCTCTTTATTTTTTTGGTAAGTAAATAGAGGACGATTTTTCTTTCCTTTAAAATAAAGATTTTCGAAAGCAATTTATTTGAAAAATATTTTTTGAAAAGATTCTACTTACTAAAACGAAAAAATAAGATCTTCCTTCGTTTTAGGTAAGAAAATAAATTAAAATTCTTAGATCTTCAAAGAGGATTCTGTTTTCGAAAAAGAAGTGCATTAAGATTTATTTTTATTACCAAAAAATCTTTATAGACAATCTCTTTAATTTTAGGTAATTTGAACATTTCGATTTCTTTTAAAGGAATTTCGAAAACAACTTTTTGACGAAAAGACTTGTTTTGAAGAATCTATTTTTCGAAAAATAATTTTGATGAGAGAAAATTTGTTTTTGTGCTTATAATTGAATTTTCTCTCTATCCTACAATGAATCCTAAAGATCTAACCACTAGGGTCTTCGGATGTCTTCATACACTTTGGATTTGTAGGACTTGCCTTGTTCGTATATTACTTTCCATATGTATTCTGCATAAAATATTATTAGCACAAATAATATAATTTAAATTTATTTGTTTTGTTTTAATCATCAAAATTCCAAGATTAGAATTTGACCCTTGAGCCAACAATCTCCCACTTTTTGATGATGACAAAACCAATAAATTTAGCAAACATAAAACATGTGTTCCCCCTAAATTTTATGCAAAGAAAAAAAAAAAAGTTCTAAGTATGCCAAATGATCTTAATATGAAGCGGATTTAGAACATATATTATGCTCCCCCTAAATAGGTGCAGTATAAGTATATATGAAATTTAGAAAAATGAAAACATTTTAGAAACTGATTTTAGAACTAGCAAAAATAGACAAGATATTCTAAGTTCTAATAATCAGAGCATTAAGATATTCTAAGTTCTAATAATCAGAGCATGTGGACAGAGCATAAGAATAGAATAGAAACTGATATTAGAAATAGAACAGCAATCTTAAATCTAACCTGTAGAGCATACGTTAGAACAAGAATCTAAGTTCTAAAGACTTAAACAATCAGTTCATCATGTAAAACAAATAGCCCATAAGGTAGAACATATAACACAGATTAGAAAATATTAAGCAATGAGATATAAGTACTAAGTTTACCACACATCAGCAGAGTACGTACTTAATCAACAAAATATCCTATGTTCTCACCCTTTTTGTCATCATTCAAAAGGGTTAGTAAAGATCAGAGCATAATAAACAAACTTAAACAGAATTCAAATGACATAACCTACAAAGACACACAAAAAGATATATTATTCAGAAAACATAGACAACACTAAGAAATCAGAGGGTTTTGGGGTCAGTTCTAAGTCTCTTAGAACTTCTGAGATTCTGAGCAGGAGCGGTTTCAGAAGAGCTTTCTGGCCGTTTAAAAGAAGGGTGCAATGGAGGCTTTCTTCCATGAGTCTTATGTTTACCCATAGTGTGCTTGACTTTCTTTGGTTTCTCTGAGGTAGGAGTGTAGGGGGTTCCTTTAACTTTCAGAGTAACTAACTTCCTTTCATTGACATCTTTCATTCTTTCCAAGGACTCAATGAGAGACTGATTTTGTTCAATCACAGTCTTGCAATGCTTTATTGCCTCATCGAGCTCCTTATTATGCTCTTCTATAAGCTCTCTTTCCATTCTTCCTAGCATAGCTTCCCTACTCCTTCGAGCTAATAAGAACTCAGATTCTTTTTTTGTTTTGACTTCAGTTGACTTTTCTTCATCACTTAATTCCAGTTTTTCTGTTTCAGCATCATTGATTTCTTCTATTTTCTTTCCTTTTTCAACCTTTTCAGACTCCTTTTTCTCTTCTATTTCTTCCCCTTTTCTGATTCTGCTTCCTTCTCAGCTATTTTCTCTTTTTCTGTCTCTTCCTTCTTTTCCTCTTCTAATTTCTTTTCTTCTTCTTTCATTTCCTCTATCTTTTCTTTCTTCTCTGTTTCTCCCAATTTAGCTTTTCCTTTCTCTTCTTTCTTCTTCTTTTTCTCAGCCTCTTCTTTTCCTTTCTTTTCTTTCTCAACTTCTTCTTTTTCTTTCCTTTCTTTCTCAACTTCTTCTTTTTCTTTATCTTCTTTCTCTTTTTCTTCTTCACCTTCTTCATCTTTCATTTTTAATGACCCACTGTCTAGCTTTGAAACATTATAGCCATCACTTTCCTTTAAATCAACATCCAGAAATTCAAACACTGGTGTAAGTACCATTCCATAGGGCAGTTTCTTAGGGTTATTCTGCATTTTGTCAAAGATGGTATGACATAGGTTGAAAGGTTTCTTCTCAACTATATGCCACATAATGCACAACTCAACCTGATTCACATATATAAGTGAAGCACTTTTGGGATAAATATAATGCACAATCAGTTTGTATAGCCATTTCATGCTATCTGTCAAATTTGAGCATTCAATAGTGCCCTGTTTGTCTGCAGAACCCCTTTTGACAATTTTCTTCACAAACTCTTCCTTTTTGTACTCACTAACCCTAGAAATATCCTTAATCTTCATTACCCTAGACCCAGTGTTTGGCAAATTAAAAATCTTGCTCAAGTCAGCGTAAGATAACGCTTTGATTTCACCCTTAAGCTTTACCGAAATCGACTCTGTTCCACTAACCTTAAGAGAACTGTAAAACTCTTTGACGAAACTCTCATAACACAGTCTGTTTAACGACAAAAAACCCATCCAACCTTGAAACTCAAAGAGTTCCTTGAAATCAAACTCATTCCTACCAAAAAATTTCCAGTCAATGACATATGAATGCATGAGAAGATATGGTGAAAGGATAGATTTACCTTTGTCGCGAGCCCTAGCTACTTGTTTCTTTGAAGTAGCCATTTTCGCTTTTTCTTCCTTTGGTTCCTCATCTGGCTTTTTCTGTTTTGACTCCTTTGCTCATATTTCTTTGATAGTCTTTTTAGGAGTTGGAGTTCTTGCTCAGTTAAAGAATTGGATGAGGAGGTGGAACTTGATTCGGCCATTGTTGAGGTTTTTGACACAAAGAACAACTTAGGGTTTCGTTAGTAAGAGAGCAAGGGAAGGAGTATGGAGCAGACAAGAACGTTTAAGTAGAGAAAAAAGAAATCGAAAATAAAGGACAGTCTTTAGGGAAATTCAAAATGACAAATAAAATAAAAATAAAACCGCCAAAACTAAGGATACAAAATATAATAAAACAAACACACAATAAATTAACTGTTTTTGGATTTGGTCTAAAGCAAGATTCTGATAGTGACATTAGAAAGTCATATCAGAGCAATATGCGTTTCTTTTTAGACAAAAATGTTTTTCACACATGTATAAAATAACATCAGAACATAGCAGGTCTTTCATTTTCGAATATAGAAAGCAGTTTAGAACATACTTACAGAGTTCTAAAGTTATGAGTTTAGAACTAACATACCAAGTTCTCTTCTAATTAAGTAGAATTGACTTTCATTCAAAGGTTTAGTAAAGATATCTGCCAATTGCTTTTCTGTAGGAATGAACTCAATTACTATGTCACCTTTTTGTACATGATCACGTATGAAGTGATGTTTGAGTTCTATGTGCTTGGTTCTAGAATGTTGAACTAGATTTTTAGATACATTGATGGCGCTTATGTTGTCACACTTAATCGGCACTGTTTCTAATTTCAGTCCATAGTCTGCCAACTGTTGTTTAATCCATAGAACTTGTGCAACACAACTTCCAGCAGCAACATATTCCGCTTCTGCAGTAGAAAGAGCAACAGATGTCTGTTTCTTGCTAAACCATGATACAAGGGCACTGCCTAGAAATTGGCAAGTTCCAGATGTGCTTTTTCTATCTATTCTGCTTCCTGCAAAATCAGAATCACTATACCCAACAAGATCAAATGTATCACCTTTAGAATACCACAGACCCACATTAGAAGTTCCACAAAGATATCTTAAAATTCTTATTACAGCAATTAAATGAGATTCTTTGGGACACGATTGAAATCTAGCACATAGACAAACACTAAAATGTATGTCTGGTCTGCTTGCCATTAGATATAGTAAAGAACCAATCATACTTCTAAACAATTTAATATCCACATCCTTACCCTTTTCATCTTTTTCTAATTTTGAGGATGGACTCATTGGTGTACTACATACCTTGGCATTTTCCATTTTGAATCGTTTCAACAATTCTCTAGTATATTTTTCTTGACTTATGAAAATTCCATTTTCACATTGTTTGATTTGAAGTCCAAGGAAAAAGTTTAATTCTCCTATCATACTCATTTCGAACTCACCTTGCATAATCTTAGAAAATTCCTTACAAAGAAGATTATTAGTAGATCCAAAGATTATGTCATCAACATAAATTTGTACAACTAGAATGTCATGTGCTTTATTTTTGATAAATAGTGTTATATAAACTTTTCCTCTTGAAAAACCATTTTCTAATAGAAACTTACTTAATCTTTCATACCAAGCTCTAGGAGCTTGCTTCAAACCATAAAGAGCTTTAGTAAGTTTGTAAACATGATTAGGTTTATCAAAAATTTCAAAACTAGGAGGTTGTTCTACATACACTTCTTCATTTAGAAAACCATTTAGAAAAGCACTGTTCACATCCATTTGATACAACATGAAGTTTTTAAAACATGCAACTGCACAAAGCATTCTAATGGCCTCAAGTCTAGCAACTGGGGCAAAGGTCTCATCAAAATCGATGCCTTCCTCTTGGTTATACCCTTGAGCCACTAATCTTGCTTTATTTCTCACAACATTATCTTGTTCATCAAGCTTATTTCTAAACACCCATTTTGTTCTAATAACAGAATGGTTTTTAGGTCTAGAAACAAGTTTTCAAACTTGGTTTATCTCAAATTGATTTAGCTCTTCTTGCATAGCAAGAATCCAACTTTCGTCATTTTGAGCATCTTCTAAATTTTTAGGTTCTAATTGAGAAACGAAAGCAACATTACCAAAATATCTTTTATATTGAGCTCTAGTCATCATCCTTTCTGAGGGATTATCCATAATGTCTTCTTGAGGATGATACTTATGAAATCGCCATTCTTTTGGTAATTGAGAATCTTCATTTTCTGTTTCTGGCATTTGACTTTCAACTATATTCTGATCTTCATGTTCAATTTCTGGTTCATCCTGATTATCAGTGTTCTGCTCACTTTCTGGCTGTTCTAGTTGTTCTGATTGTTCATTCTGCTTTTCATGATTAGAATCTACAAGATCATCACTTTCTAATGTTCTAGATGTAGAGTCGGATTCATCAAACACAACATGAATAGATTCTTCTACAACTAGAGTCTTTTTATTAAATACTCTATATGATTTACTATTACTAGAATATCCCAGAAAAATACCTTCATAAGATTTAGCATCAAATTTAGCAAGATGATTTTTCTTGTTATCTAGAATAAAGCATTTGCACCAAAAAATGTGAAAATAACCAATATTTGGTTTTCTACCTTTGTATAGCTCATATGGAGTCTTTTTGAGTTTAGATCTTACCAAAGCCCTGTTTAGAATGTCACAGGCAGTGCTAACTGCTTCTGCCCAGAAATACTTTGGTAGTTTAAAATCACTTAGCATGGTTCTGGCCATTTCTTGAAGTGTTCTATTCTTGCGTTCCACTACTCTATTTTGTTGAGGTGTTCTAGGTGCTGAGAAGTTATGGAAGATTCCTGACTCATTGCAAAAAGCATCGAATTTCTGATTTTCAAATTCTCCTCCATGATCACTTCTAATTGCCGAGATGTTGCATCCTTTCTCATTTTGTATTCTCTTGCAAAGATGAACAAACATGTCATATGACTCATCCTTATTTCTAAGGAAGAGTGTCCAGGTGAATCTAGAGTAGTCATCTACAATAACAAATGCATAGAATTTTCCTCTAAGACTAGAAGGAGTAATTGGACCGAATAGATCAAGGTGTGGCAATTCTAAAGGTCTAGAAGTAGAAACCATGCCCTTGGATTTAAAAGATGTTCTGGTTTGTTTGCCCATTTGACAAGCATCACAAATGTGATCTTTTTCGAATTTCAACTTTGGCAAACCTCAAACCAAATCTTTCTTAGATAGTTTAGAAATAAAGTGCATGCTTGCATGTCCAAGTCTTCTATGCCATAACCAACTAGAATTATCAACAGAAACTGAACATATATCCTGGTTATGCATATCAGAGAGATCTACTAGGTATATATTTCCAAACCTTTTTCCAACAAATAAGGTTTTATTATCATGCATGTTCTGAACTTCACAATAAGAAGGTTCAAAGATCACTCTTCTATTTTTATCACAAATCTGACTAACACTTAACAAGTTATAATGTAATCCTTCTACTAAGCATACATCTTCTATTGAAGGATTAGGACCTACCACACCAATACCAACGATTTTACCTTTTGCTTTGTCTCTAAAGCTTACTGTACCTCCCTTTTTCTTTTCTAATCTGGTGAACTTCTTTCTATCACCAGTCATATGCCTAGAGCAAGCGCTGTCCATGTACCACATTTCTATTTTCAGCTCACTCCTTAGGCACATCTGAAAAGATCAAGCAGATTTAGGTACCCAACTCATATTGGGTCCTGGAGGGTTAGTGGTAACAGGTGCATTTAGCTTACTATGATTTTTCTTTCTGTTGAAACTTTGATATTCTAAAGTCACAACATTAGAAACTGCATTTTTCTTATTAGAAAAACAATTCAGTTTAGAAATGCTATCATAGCTAGACTTGTCTTTTCTTTAGAAAATGATTCTGAAATTGATTTTAGAATTATAATCTCAATTTTTAAATATTCATTTTCAGAATTCAGATTTTTACATTTTTCTTCAAGATGTGTCAGATTTTCAGAAGATCGATTATTACAATTTTTAAGATCTTTGATTTCTATGATAAGATCTTTGCATGTAACTTCTTGATAAAAAGCATCTTTTAAATGATTACATTCAGATTTTAATTTTCCGAAATCTTTCTTTAGAACTTTATGCTTTCTAACAAGCTTTTCAAACTCATTACAAAGATTATTGTAAGTATCTAGAAGATCATTTTCTGATTCAGGTTCAGAAATACTTATAGTGCTTTTTTCATGTTTCTAGTCCGTTGCATTTGTTTCATTGATTTCAGCTTTCTGTATTGAAGTCAGAGTGTTGATTTCTTTAGAGTCAGAATCGATAGTGGCCATTAAACAAATATTAGATATTTCTTCTCGATCACTGTGGCTTTCAGAATTAGAATTATCTGAATCACTCCAAGCAGCTACGAATGCCTGCTTCAGCTTCTCTTTCGTTGACTTCTTTTTCAATTTAGGACAATTCGGCTTGATATGTCTGGGTTTATTGCGTTCATAACAAACCACTTCAGAAGGTTCTTTCTTAAGTATGTTACCATTTTTGGGTGGAAAGTTCTTTTTGATAAACTTTTTCTGTGGCCTTCCACTCTTTCTATAGAACTTTTTGAATCTTTTAACAACGAGTGCTAAATCATCACTTTCAAGATCAGAAGAACTTTCTTCACTAGAAACTACTTTCAAAGCCAGTCCTTTCTTTTTCTTATCTTCTACAGTCAAAGAAGATTTCATTTCTTCTGAAACAAGAGCTCCTATAAGATAATCATAAGTGACGGGAGTCTCTTTGTAATTCATGACAGTTTCTATAGAATCCCATTTTTTAGGTAGAATTCTAAGGATTTTCTTAACAAGCTCATCTTCTGAAGTTTCCTTATCGAGAGTTCTCAAGGGATTAACTATATTAGTAAATCTAGAATTTAACTCTGCAATAGTTTCTCCTTCCTTCATACTAAACATTTCATATTCTCTCCAAAGGATATTTATTCTGGATTCCTTTACTCTATCTGTACCCTCATAGGTAACTTTAAGTTTTTCCCTAACTTCTGTCGCAGATTTACATCTAGACACTTTGTTGTATTCTGTTGCGTCTAAAGCACAATGAAGAATATTGATAGCTTTTGCATTTATAGCAATATCATTCCAATCAGCATCTATATATTCTTCTTCTGTTTTTCTAATACTCTCATTTTCTATAATTTTCATGGGAATACGAGGACCAGTAATAACATTCCTCCAGCAATTTATATCAACTGATTTCATAAAATTTTCCATTCTAGTTTTCCAATAAGAGTAATTAGAACCATTAAACAAAGGAGGTCTAGAAACAGATTGACCTTCTAACGAAGTAAGAGAAAGTGAGGTTGGCATGGGATCTTATCTCTTAAGCGGTTAAGCTTCAGTAAGTCAAGAGCCAAGGCTCTGATACCAGATTGTGGGTCCCGTATATGTATGGCACAACCCAAGAGGGGGGGTGAATTGGGTTTTCTAAAAATATAAATTTTAGCTTTTAAAAACAAAGTATAGAATTCTAAGTGCAGCGGAAAAATAAAGAACTTGTGAGAATAAATTATGGATTAGAACTTCCTCACAATGTTCTATTCAAGAAAAATAGAAAGACTATGCAAAGTGCAGCTATTAATTAAAACTGCTTCACGATGTCTTATTCAATATCAGAACTGCTTTATAACGGAAAGATATTGTAATTAGAACTTCCTCATAAAGTTTAGAAAATCATATAAGACTGTGTGAGAGACAGTTATTGAAATTAGAACTGCTTCACAAAGCTTTAATCTAGTTTAGAAAACTGATTAGAAATCCAAGTAGTGAAATATACTGTAAATAGATGAACGGTTTAGAACTTGATATATTCACTTATCAGAATTCCAGAGTTCTAATATTCAGAAAAGATAAGACTTATTTCAGTTTTAGAACATCAAAACCATTAACAATTTTAGCATTTCTAGAATATAAACAGAAGTGTGAGTAAAGTAGTATCAAGCAAAACTTCAGAAATTAAAAAGATCAACACAGTGATTTATAGTGGTTCGGCACTAACTCGCCTACATCCACTCCCCAAGACTCATCTTGAGATCCTCAACTATGTTATCTCTTTTTAAGGGTAAGAGACAAACCAACAGTACAAGGCAATAGATCAACACCTAGATCTACCCTTTATCCCACTAGATTTTCCAAAGGTTCTAGTTAACCTCAACCCTTTCTATTTTTGGCGGAGTATAGAAACTCAATTCAAGACATTAGAATCTCTCTCACGGAGAAGGTTGCTTGATAACCTCTTTCACAATAGCTTCTCACCTAAGCTATTACACAAATGTTTATCAAATAAAAACATGTCTACTAAAGATTACAGAATCTAAATAGACAGACAGAAATGCAAATATAAGCACTGAAAAATAGTTTTTCAGATTAGAAAATCGATTAGAAAACAGAACTGTTTTTCAAAAGTAGTTGTTATAAAAATTCTTTTCTCTTTTAAAGATAAAAACGTAAAGTATAAAGATGAAAATAAATAAAGGGGGTAGAGAGTAAATTTTGAGAGATAAAAGATATGATCAATAGGTGAATACTCTTAAAAACCAAAACTCTTTCTTCCACCTTTTTTAAGAATGAAAACATCTTTTTATAGAGAGGTCGGTGACTCTCGTTTTTAGAAAGTGAAAATTTCTTTTCTTTCAATTCAGAATATTTGCTTTCCTTATTTAGAAGATACGGAAATCTTAGTTACCAAAAAATCTCTTTATTCTTTTGGTAAGTAAATAGACGACGATCTTTCTTTCCTTTAAAATAAAGATTTTCGAAAGCAATTTATTTGAAAAATATTTTTCGAAAAGATTCTACTTACTAAAACGAAAAAATAAGATCTTCCTTCATTTTAGGTAAGAAAATAAATTAAAATTCTTAGATCTTCAAAGAGGATTCTGTTTCTAAAAAACAAGTGCATTATGATTTATTTTTATTACCAAAAAATCATTAGAGACATAATCTCTTTAATTTGAAGTAATTTGAACATTTCGATTTCTTTTAAAGGAATTTCGAAAACAACTTTTTGACGAAAAGATTTATTTTGAAGAATCTATATTTCGAAAAATAATTTTGATGAGAGAAAATTTGTTTTTGTGCTTATAATTGAAATTTCTCTCTATCCTACAATGAATCCTAAAGATCTAACCACTAGGGTCTTCGGATGTCTTCATACACTTTGGATTTGTAGGACTTGCCTTGTTCATATATTACTTTCCATATGTATTCTGCATAAAATATTATTAGTATAAATAATATAATTTAAATTTATTTGTTTTGTTTTAATCATCAAATTCCGAGATTAGAATTTGACCCTTGAGCCAACAAATATATTTATGGTATTTACAATAGCCTATCATATCATCAATTTGCACAATGACTTACAATATATACATATATTTACTGTATTTACATTTGAAGAAAATAGTCAAATTTTCTGCATTTGCATTAGCAGAAGATGCCATTCCCTTGAACTCTAATTTACCTTAATCCGATATTTATTGTAATTACAGTACCCAAACATGCATCTAATATATTACAATCAGGTTATAAATGTGTATGTAATCATAGTCTAAATCATGTATATATGAATATATACCATAGTTCGGTTATTTTCACACTCACGTATCAATGTACGTTCTTTTTTTATTGAATGGTTTTTTTATATATATACTTTATTTTCTGTAGGCAAACATATTTTCGTGTTTTGCAGTTTCAATTAACCAATATGTATATATATACTGTATTTACAGTAGCCAAACAACCCTTCAATTTTGACATTGATTTACCAAAATCTGACTAAATATTTTCTGTATTTTTACATTATGCAAACATGCTCAATTACAGTCTTTTATTAGAATTAGATTATAGATATACGAGGTTTTAGCACTGATTTTTGTTACAAACTATATAAGAAAGATGTATGTATATGATGTATCAACAATTTGCGATATAAACCTGTGAAATCTATATTTTTGTAGATCTGTGCATATACTTGATGAAATAGAACTCATATCTTCACATGCATTCTCATTAATAGTAAAAATATGGGTACTAATCTTTGAATATCAGAGAATGGCGGCGAGTTGGAGGAGTTTAGTAGCAAAAGCTTTCTTTCTTTTCATTTTTCTTCTCTTAAACAAACTGAAGTAGGGTTTCTTTCTAAGAGATTTGGTGCATAGTTGTTGAAGATAAATTAGAAAACTGGAAAATCACATGATATCAAGAGATTGAACAAGGATCTCACCGATTTTTTTGGAGTGATTGTAGATATGGAGAAGTTGGATGATGTCGGGTAAGCATGGCCACGGTTCCGGAACCGGCGGTTCCGGTTCCAGAAAAGCTGGAACCGGAACCGAACCGAAATGGTCCGGTTCCGGTTCCGGTTTGGAACCGTCCGGTTCCGATCCGATTAATAAACCGACGGTTCCGATTGATTTTCCGGCGAATCGCATAATTTTAAATTTTGAATACCGGTTTAAAAAAAAATTATGTGAACATAAAAAATTAAAAAATACAGTTAAAAAATTTTAAAATATGAAGACCGGTTAAAAAAAAAATTATTTGAACATAAAAAATTAAAAAATACACCTAAAAAATTTTAAATTTTGAAGACCGGTTTAAAAAAAATTATTTGAACATAGAAAATTAAAAAATACACCTAAAAAATTAAAAAATACTTCAATTAAATTTATTTTTTTAAAGACTTGAATTGTTGAGTGTTGAACATAATGATTTTTTTAAAAAAAATTTGAACTGAATTTTTTTTTTTTTAAGTTTGAACATAATTTAAAAAAAAAAAATGGGCTTGAACTTAATTTTTTTTGTTTTAAAAAAAAATTAAGTTGCCTACGTATCCTCTTGGGGTTTAAAGGAATCAAAGCCCACGTAGTTCTTACTTACCTTATATCAATTTCACCCCTTTTACCTTAATCGCTATTTGCACCACCGGTTGATGTTCCCGTTGAGGACCCCTCGTATAAATCAAATAAATCTTCATTTTCTTTTGGATTTTCTTGGGCTCTAGTTCGGCTTTGGTCTAATCATCCACGCACGCTTGTGCTTCTAATGAATCGGGTGTCATACGAGATCGTGTTTCATCAAGTATGTTACCTCCTTGACTAAAAGTTTGTTCAACCGCAACAGTGGAGACTGGAGCTGCTAAAATTTGTTTTGCAAGTAAAGAAAGAATTGGAAAAGTATTTGCGTGACGACTCCACCAATCTAAAATTGGAAAATCTGCATCTGCATAATCATCACCAAACTCAAAAGAAGTTGTTAGATAATTATCAAATTCAGAAATAGAACTGGATTCCCTTGTTCTTTTTTGTCTTTGTAATAAAACTTGTTGAGCAACACCAACACCACTTACCCTTTGTGTTGAAAATTGTGGAATATTAAATTGAGAAAAAGTAGAAATAGAAGTAGATGAACTAGAAACTTGAACAAATTCATTATATAATTGCATAATATTTTGTTTAACTTCATGCATTACTACATTTATATTAACATTATCTTCTACATCAAGATTTAATACATCATAATAAATAGTCAAATAATCACATAAAACATCCATTCTACATCTAGGATCAAATACAATAGCAACAAGATAAAGAGGTGGTATATTTTTTAAAATAAGATAACCATTTTTTTTTCATTGAAAAAATACAATCTTTTAATAAATCATCATTTTGAAATTCTTGGAGTGCAGTAACAATATTAATACACATAGGTAAAAATAAATTAGACGTGGGATAATAAACCCCACTAAATTTATAGGTAGCATCATTAAAAATTTTTAAAATATCTAAAATTTTTGCACAAATCTCCCAATTTTGTGGATATAAATTAATATCCTCAATATTATTAGTAACAAAAAAGCATAATAATTCTTTATAAGAAAAAGACTCGTTTAGTAATTCATATGTTGAATTCCAACGAGTTGGAACATCCCTTGGAAAACGTTTTGGTCTTTTATTATTTTCTTTACAAAATTTAGCCCAACTTTCATCACTTGGGGATGTGTCCATAAATATGAAATAGCTTTTTTAATTGGAGAAATAAAAGAATCAAGAATTTTTAAACCATCTTGTACACATAAATTTAAAACATGGCATGCACATCTTATATGAAAAAATTTACCACCAATATTTGGTTCACAAATTTTTTTAAGTTCAATAATTGATCTAGTATTTGCAGAAGCATTATCAAATGAAATTGAAAAAATTTTTTTTGTCAACCTATATTCATCTAAAATTGAAACAATTACTCTATAAATATTATTTGCAGTATGTTTATCATCAAAAACACGAAAACCAATAATTCTTTTTTGAATTTTCCAATCATCATCAATCTAATGACATGTAATACCCATATAAGAATGCATTTGCCAATGATCACTCCAAACATTACAACAAATTGAAACACGAATTTTCAATTGAGAAAATAAAAGCTCTAACTCTTTTTTCCCTTTATTATATAAAGAAATAATAGTTCGTTTTACAGTATTTCTTGGTACTCTTTTAGCACAAGGATTTAAAGCTTTTTGACAATAATTATTAAAACCTACTTTTTCACCAAAACTAAAAGATAAATGTTCCATAGAAATCATTTTTGCTAATTCTTCTTTTTGTATTTTTTCAGAATATTTAAATAAAGAAAGGTTAGAAGCGTACCCGGAAATTTGTTGTTGAGACCGATCAACTCCTATTTTTATTGGATGTTTTGTCTCCAAATGCTTCCAAAATGATTCATAGCCGCCCGCTTGTTTAAATTTATAAGATTTTCCACAATAATTGCAAATTACATTGTACATTTTCTCACCTTTGAATTTTTTTGTGAAATGAATGGAGAATATGTCGGAACTTTGTCTTGCTCTTGTAACAATTTTTGCTCGTTGCTCTTGCTCTTGCTCTTGCTCTTCATCTTCTTGAAATTGCTCATTAAATTCGGATTCTTGAGTTGGAATATCCAAATTTTCATTTGGAAAACCCTCAAAATTAAATTGGTCGGGAATCATATCATAAATGTCGTTTGTAGGGATAGATGATTCTCCAGTTTTTCCCTTGCCCTTACCCGAATTTGAGTTTCCTCCACTTGCCATTATATGATAATAAAATATAATTTGGAAAATTGAATAAAAAAAATTAGAGAGAATAATTACTTAATAAGAGAGATTGTGGAGTAGAGAAGAATAAATGAATAATATAGAGTAGAGTGTAGTATATTGTAGAGAGAGTAAGTAGAGAGTGTAGTATATTGTAGAGAGAGTAAGTAGAGAGAGTTGAGATTTTTTTGTAATGAATTTGTAAATAAAATGAGGTATTTATAATAAATCCAAAAATTCATTTTTCCAAAAATACCCTTGAAACTAGCCGTTATGTAGCCGTTTATGGCTGTTGGAAGGGGTAATTAAGACATTTCACAACAAATTTAAAAAAAAAAAAACTGCAAAAATCTGACAGTTACAACGGCTAGAACCGCCGGTTTGAACCGGCGGTTCGAACCGGTTCGAACCGGCGGTTCTAACCGGACGGAGAACCGGCGGTTCCAGTCCGGTTCCGACCGGTTCTCTGGAACCGCCGGTTCCGGTTCCGGTTCCTCCCGGTTCCGGTTCTCACCGGTTCCGGTTACGGTTCCGGGCCGGTTCGAACCGACGGTTCCGGTTCCCGGAATCGTAATATGGCCAAGTCCAATGTCGGGTTTCCTTTTCTGTTGGTTGAGCTGCGTTAGTTTTTTTTTAGGGCTACTAAGGGTGTGTTTTTTTTAATGGGTTGGGCATTATATGGGAAGAGGTTACTTTGGGTTTTTTTTTTTATTAATTTTGACCAAATGTGTTAGTTTCTTAATGCTTGATATTTTATAACATTTAGTAAAAAGTGAAACCTTGAATATGACATCTATCTAAGAGCCTCTTTTAATTGTTATTTTACTTCCCTTACAATTTTACTCTAACTTTCCAAATCGGGGAAAGTACTTCCCAACCTATTTTCCATCCTCATTTTCTTTCCTCCCTCAAAATTACTCCTTCTAAAACAGAGGCTAAAGATCCTAGAGGGATTCTGCCTGTTTCAACCAGTAGCAAATAATGGGAGCATAAATTCCTTAAGGACAGTGTCCTATACGTTTAAAGTTGCTAGTTCTTTTATGATATGCATTGCACATTGACTTTACTCGTTATATACTCATTTTAATTCATTTAATTTTTTATTTATATAAAATTAAATTATAAGTTCTTATTCAGATTCAAATAAATACAACGATTAATTCATATTGCACTTTATTTATACGATGAATATTTTTTTGTTACATGTCTTGCACTCTAATATCTAATTGAAAAGAAAATAATATTTCTATTTCTCCCTTTAAAATAATAGTTTTCTTTTATATTCTTTTTAAAGTACCGGTCCGCTATAATGTTGAAAATATTATATTGATAATCATTATCTAAATTAGGTTTATGTTGTTTTCCAACTTGAGTATAAATGCTTACGAGATTTTCATCTCTTTAATTTGAATTTCGTTTTGAGTTTGATTTTATTTCAAATACCTATTTTAACTATTACAACTTTTAAATATAATAATTAACATCTAATATTCTTGTCACGACCCATTTCTCTGGTCCGGACCAGCACTAGGGCCTTGATACGCTTAAGGCCCTTGAAGCCCGTAGTAAGCCTAAACTACAAAATTCAACTATATCAATATGAATTTCAAATTATCAGCCCATATTGCCATACATAATAAATCTCATAATTTTATTATACTTTGACCCAAATCTAGCAACTTAAATATTTTATAGCTCGAGCCCAATTATAATACGAATCATTCATAATATAGGCTAACTGGTTCATGTATTCTTATAAATAAATAACTAGACATCCATCTATGTTTATCGGATACAGTTGTACAACTGCAGAGTTCACTAACAGATAAATATAAACAAGTTCTCGTACATATAACTATATAATAAATTAAGTTCTCAAATTAGAAAATTTCTTTTCTAGCTCTGTGGTGAAGAAAACAGAGGTTTAGCCGGGACAAAGAGGAATCTACTTCCTGAAAAAGTTAAATAAAGAAATGAGTTTTATAATGAATAATAAATATCGCATAACAAAAGCATTCACACGAAATGCTTCCTAAAATACTAAAATGAACACACAACCAGTCAAGCATATGGCACAACATCAGCACTCACACGTAATTATGCCTTCAAATAATCAAACAAGTGGAAATTAATCAGTGGCATCACCGAAACCCCTGATGAGCTGTCCTCACACATGGCCCATCCTCTCATGACGTATGCACCAGGGAACCGATCCCCCATACATGGCCAATCGGTCTAATCCTCACTTGACCTGCCCTCTCCTTATTTTTTTATACCCTCTTTTCTTTTCCATACCAACAGGAGGCCATCCTGTGGTTTTTCATCTAATCCATATCATCAGATGCACACGGGGGCGCCGATGTTTTCGCACCGCCCCTGAGCTATCTGAAAAACGCTCGATTTAATGTCTTTTGGATTGGAAATGTGATTCTTATTAAGAATATGGTGACAAAACCTTATAGGAACGCAATGCCGATAAATCGGTCTTATAAAACATTTTGAGTCGCCACCCATTATTTCGGCAATGGGACCATTTCCAATTTTATTTTATAAAAGTGACTTCATTTAACCCAATTTTATTTAAGGCCAATTATTTAAAAGACTGGTTAGGCGCACCAAGTGCGATTCTGGGTAAGGGAATTGGGTACGTCGACCCGTTGAAAGTCGACGCCTGGAAAACTGGCCTCTTTTAACCTACAATTTCTAATTTTATTTTATTTTAGAAAAGCCAATTTATTTACTTAAACCCAACCCGAGTAAATCGAATCGAGTTCCTATGTGGAAAATTATTTAATCGTCCCAAATAAATCCATTCATTGCATTCATAATCATTCAAACCACATCAATCATTCAACCCATAGCAATTAAAATAATTAAAAGACCCGCTCTTGCCTTATGGTTAAAGGCGGGCCACAAATCGGATTTAAAATACATTCTACTCAATATAAATCCAATAAACCCTAATAACCCGAAATCATACATAATAATAAATTAACCTATTTGATTTGATTAAACCATAATCTGCCCATTATTGATTATTTCTTGAATTATAAAAAGAAATGGAACCTTTATTTAATTACACGAAATTGAATAAAAAATGAAATTATTCTGGAACCCTAGAACAGTCGCGTCACGCAGCTGTTCTATGGAAGCACAGTTGCGTGACGGAACTCCTGGTTGTGTGACGCAGCTGTTCGTGACTTCGGTAAAATTCTCAGATTCATTAATCACTTATTTAAATCATAATATTAAATAAGAAAATAAAAACGAGACAAAAATTATAAACACGAACAGTTCCGTCACGCAGCTAGTCAGGGAAATGTCAACCTCTTTTGGACATGAACAGTTCCGTCACTCAGCTTGTAGCTGCGTGACGCAACAGCTCTGGTCCGTAACTACCTTTCAAACTACCTTTTTTACGTTTTCTTTTTATCAAAACTTGTTTAATATACCCCAGAAATGTCCAATAATAGGAAGAATACAACTAAACCAATATCAAACTACCCAAATATCAACAAAATAGATATTTAATAAATTAACGATTAAGAAAATATCAAGAAGAGTTTAGATGATTACCTAACCCTCAGATTTGAGGATTGCACACGATTTGAATGTCTTAGGAATAAAGTTTCGAGATCCCAGAAGGCCTTTTTACAAAGTTTTAACCAAAAAACCTCTTTTTCTTTTCTTTTCTCTCTTTTTTCTCTTTTTTTGTGATTTTTTTTTCAACCTAGTTAATCTCTAAAGCTCATTTTTCTTCAAGATAACTCAAAGGAGTTCTTGTAGAAAACCTAGCCGCAAATGTTTTCCGTGTTCTCTCAAAAATTGCTCTCCAGTTTTCTCAAAAGTCCCCTTTTGAAAAATAAAAATGCAGTATTTATATGGGTAGGGCAACAGAACATAGTTGTGTCATGCAACTAACAGTTGCGTGATAGACCCGAGAGCTGCGTGACGCAGCTCACTTTTTGGACCGTTGCCACGTATCCACACAAAAAGCAAAACCGTTATGTGGGATTTTCAAGGTGACGTCATCCTGGTTAGAGTTGCGTGACGCAACTATTAGTGACGTCACGCAACCCTAGCGCAGGTCAGACTTTCTTGAATTGGTTTAAATCGATTCTTGGTTTAAAGACTTCTGGTTGACCCTGATTCCTTATTCCGCATCCTTATATCCTCATCGGGTTAGGCGGGGGCATAAAAACACGCGTCAACAGTTTACCCCCCCCCACTTTATCATTAATTGTATAAACGACTAATGTTAAAGTGGTCCACTGACGCGCCTTCAATCTGGCAATCATCCTCAAAGCTCGGTTTGATTGGCTTGAAAGATGTTGGATTAATTTGATCATCTGGCCACCTCCTTAGCTCGGTTTGATCGGCTTTTGTCAGCTCCAGTCAGATCAGTAATGGCATCCAAAATTCGGTCTGATTGGATATGAAGATACCTTCGAGGCTCAGTTTGATTGGCTCGAAGGGTTTTAAATGCCCTGGTCAACTTCGTAATTCACCATCATTGACCGGGAAGAGAGTCCAAACAGCTTCGTAATACACCATCACTGCTTGGAGGTTGAAATTGTCCTGATCAGTTTCACAATACACCATCACTAATCAGTAAGAGGATTGACTCGATCAGCTTCGCAATGCACCATCACTAATCGAGAAAAATGATCCAAACAGCTTCGTAATACACCATGACTGCTTGGTGGGCCCTATCGGCTTCGAGAAACCATAACCGGTTGGCTTAAAAAATTATTCAAGAGAAAAAGGGCAATATCTGTGTACAAACAGACCTTGCCTTTTGTTAGAAAAAATGTTGGGACGTCACATGCCCCCATGCATTAATCATAAAATTAAAAAATTTGCATCAGGGCAAAAGATTATACTTTTGCCCCCAGTCCGGAATTCCGACCTAGGACAAAAAATATTAGCTTTTTGGGCATACCTTTCAATGTTTATTGCCAAAATTTGGTTTAAAAATTTTGCAAAAATTTAGCAAAAATTTAGGCCAGAAAAATTTTGAGCCTGAGTTTTCAGGTATACCTTTCCTGATGCGGTGTTTGAAAGAAAACTTACCTGAGGGTAATTTGGGCAATTTGATGCTCCTGCCCCCTGTGCGGTGAGTAAACAAAATTGCTGAAGTATACGAACCGCATACTGACGTCTAATTGCTTGAACGGGTCACCATAGGCTTAAACGGGCCGTTTGGGCTCATGTGGGTTTGGAGAGGTTGATGGGCCCCTTTGCTGGGCTTGAAGAGATTGTAAGTGGGCTTGGGCCCAGCGCTTACTATAAGTAAGCTTCTTTAAACATTTCATTTTCACTTTCAAAACTCTAAGCTGTTTGCCAACACTCTGAACTTCTACCAAAAATGTCTCAACTTCCCGAGGTCCCCGCCTCTGCCTATACCCCGGAGATGAACACATTGGGGGTGATCCCGGACATCACGACTTTCGAGGGTGAGCGGGTGCCGGTCAGCTGTAATCCCCTGACTCCTGGGACGCGACCGCTGCAGCTCCTTCCATTGCCGGACACCGAGTTCCCGGTTCGCTACGAGACCAGCGGGATGCTCGGTTTCCAGACTGAGGTAAGTAATTTTGCTTTTGAATTTCTTGTTTTTGATTGCGCATTGTGAATTTTTGTTGAATTTGTCGTATGTATGTGCGTTGGCAGTTGCGTCACGCAGGAAGGAGTTGCGTGACGCAACTGTTCCTGCGTGAACAGTTGTGTGACGCAACTGTTCGAGGCGTCATTGAACCTTAGCTTTTCTGAACTTGGTGAATTCGCCCCTTTGCATGTGTTTAACGCTTTATTTATTGATTGCGAATTGATGTTACCTCCCATGCGACATAATTTTGCCCTGAAAATGCATAGAAATAACATAAACACAAAGAAATTTGATCATAAGTTAGGTTCTGTGTACCTTCGACGCAACTGTTCTATGGAAGAACAGTTCCGTGACGCGACTGTTCATCAACGAGGCAAGGCCTTGGACAGTTGCAGGGCGCAGCTGTTGAGATGCGTGGCGCAGCTGTTCGTCAGGATGCAATGTTTTGAACAGTTGCGTGGCGTAGCTGTTGAGATGCGTGGTGCAGCTGTTCTTCAGGATGTAACATTTTGAACAGTTGCGTGGTGCAGCTATTGAGATGCGTGGCGCAACTTGGGCATGCTGCGTGACGCAGCTGTGTAGATGCGTGACGTAGCTATAGTTGCGTGGCGCAGCTGTGTTTGGCCCAAGGCTTGAATTTTTTTTTATTTTTCCTGCCATGAAACAAAAATAAATAATTGTTAGCTTAATTCTTATTTAAATTGAAATTTTTCTTACGCAGGTTGATCTGGGCAAGGCCCGTGCTGGTGGATCTTCCACTAATGCTTTTGCATTCTGGGATCTGCTGGACCCTCCCATGTGCGCCAGGGTCGTTCCTGCTGGTTTCGGCGGCTACGCTGCTGGGCTTCGCTGCACTCAGCCTCGATTTCCACCAGCCATGCGCTATGCGCTGATGGAGCAGTGGAACGACTGCACCCACACCTTCATCTTCGACTTTGGGGAGTTGAACTTGACACCAGCCGATAACACCGCCATTACTGGGCTCGGGTTTGATGGTCTGGTTGCTCCTCTAGACGCTCGGTACCAGACCGCTACTCTGGGAGCTCAGCTGGTCCGCACCCTGCTCGGTGTGACCACTCAGACCAGGTACACCGCGCAGGGGTGTGTATCCTACGAGGTGATATACCACTTTTGGGCCGAGCGGATCCGGACGAGGCTGGCCGCATGGAGAGAGGGATCAGGCGGCCTGGTCTTTCATCTTCTATATCATTTCTTCGCAGCTGCTATGCACCTCCCAGAATAAGGGAGATCCTGCTGTGCTGGCATGTCTGCGGGATTTGAGCTAGGTTGGTTCCTATGACTAGGCCACTCCCGCCTTGGCTCATCTCTGTCATGGTCTAGACGTATGGACCAGGGGTAGTGGTGAGTCGAACTGGCAGTTCATCCGCCCGCTTGAGGTAAGACTCATATTCTCTTCACCCTCTTCTTTTATCATCTTATTATTTTTTTTACTGCTCATCTGTATACTGAACTTATTGTGATCTTACTACAGGTGTGGGCCTACGAGTACCGCATTTATCCAGGGGGTCCGAGTGGTGATACCCCGGCTGACTCCCGGCGGATTCCTCGGTATCTGGCGCACTGCCATCATACCTTCTCCAGTTCCAAGGATCCCCACTACTGGAGGTGCTTCCTGAACGATAGGGCTTTATCCGATGTAAGTACAAGAATCTTCTGAACAACATATATTTCTTTTCTTTTTCACTTTGCGCTCACCGGCTCTCCTGTTTTGCAGCTTCTTCTGACTCCCTGGGAGGGAGAGGCCTGAAGGACCTATCCCGCTCGTGAGGTAGCAGAGTTCTATACTCAGTCGAGACTCCTGCTGCGGGGGTACTGGCTTGACCGGTACTTCCTGGGGGAGAGAGTCTATGAGATCCAGGTGGCCACGGCACAAAGGCGAGTGCCCCATGCTCCTCCTCGCCACATGTGCTTGCTGGAGGGTATGACCCGGGAGGACCTGGAGGAGGAGTATGATGGCTCTCCTGCTGATATCCCTTTGTCGGCTGGCGATTATGCCACATACTTCTCCACTCGACTGCAGGCCCGGCTGCCAGAGGTTCGGGAGTACACCCAGGTGATTCTCTTGTTTTCAATTATGATCCTTTTTCTTTAACTGTTTGGCCAAGCGACTAAGTGTGTTTGTCTTCGACTTGTTGCAGGAGAGGAAGAAGCATCGGACGCCGGCCTACTATAGAGCAGAGGCGGAGGCTGAGGCGGAGGCGGAGGCGGCTGCTCCGGCTGGACCAGCGGGAGCTGTACTGGGCGATGTCCCATTTCCTCCGGGTATGGAGGTGGCGCTAGATCCTGCTCTGGGTCTCCGGTCGGCTATTATCATCCCTGCTGACCTCAGACAGGCTCCTCCACCACTGCAGCTGGATCCTGAGCATGCCACACATGTGAGTAATAAACTGAATTTACTAAATAAAGAAATACTTTACCTGGATAATTCTTTAATGAATGTTTTTCTGTGCTCGCAGGTGCCAACTCAGAGATACCAGGAGCTGTGCCGGAGGTTTGGGTTCGCCCGGTCTTACATTGCCCGACTCTACTCTGAGCGTCATGAGAGGGTATGAATCTCTTTACCTTCTTCTTCTTTTTCTTTGCATACCCTTCTTACATCTTTCTGCTTTTACAGGATCTGGGGATTGGGAGGTTGCGGAGGCACCAGTCCCGCCAGTCCAGTGCTGTTACCCGACTCCAGCTGGAGGTGGATCGACTTCGGATGAGGCTAGAGGTGGAGGGGATTCCGTTGGATTTCTTCGAGGACGAGGAGGATGATGATGGTTCCTCATCTAATGACGCACCGCCGTCTCCACCCCCTCAGGCAGCAGCTGGTCCTAGCCGGAGGCGACGCTAGCCAGCCTTCTGTGTTTTGACCACTTTTTGGAACATTTTTGTAGTTCGTAGGATTACATGTACAGTTTTATTAATTTTACAACATTATTTACACTTTTTACAGTATTTTGCTTTTATTACAGTGTCATTTACATGTTTATTACTTACACTGTGTAAAATTTGATTCCTGCATAAGAAAAACACAAACACACAAAAACACAACATAGCAGCGTCCCACTTACTCACAAGAGCGGTCCACCTCGTTAGTGATCAATGAACCAATTCATTGTAAAAAAGTAAATGAAATGAAATGAAATAAAAACAAAATAAGGAACTTAAAATGAAACACGGCAAAAATCAATCAGAAACAGAAATGGATCGTAGTACTTACCTGACAGGGTAGTTCACTTGGTTAATGCGGACATAAAGGCTCAACCACCCTTTCTCGGTTAATGTGATCATAAAGGCTCAACCTCCTTATTGTACAAGCTGTCCTTCTTATTAACGCAAGCTTAAATGTCCAACTACCAGAGCGATCTATGTATAAATGCTCATCCAACCACCATCGACAGTAAATATTATGATGATGACATCCCATTCACTGACTTATTTCCACTTCTATAAATAGAGGCTTTCCTCCGCATCTTCGTCATTCCCAGCGTTCAAAACAACTCCATTGTTTGAATAATCCTTTTTCATGGCTTTCCGAAACCAAGTTTCGTCCTTTGTCCAGTCCATTCATGACGACCTATGGTAGATTCCCCCCATGAACCAACTCGCCTGGCTGAAATATTTCAAAGACTTGAAGCCTGATCATAGTTTCTTGTCTTGGCTCGTCATGTACTTCAACCCCAACACCATGGTTTTCCAGTTTGAAGACTCTAAAGTAACTCCGACTATGAGGAAATGTGTGCTGTGATGGGTCATCACCCTGAACAAGATGAAACTCCAGCTTTGCCCCCAGGCCCTAGGCATGATTTAGCCGAGATTGCGGCCCTGTGTCCGGTTTACCTTCCTGATGGCATAAACACAGATCAAGGTCTTCCTTTAGAGCCTTTTCTGAGTAGGGTTCTGTCCATGGATATAGATCCTTCTTGGATTCGAGCTTGTTGTTTCCTGCTGTTGAATATGTATGCCATGAAGAGCCGCCAACCTAGAATTGGAGATTTCTGACTTCTGACAGTTGTTCGTGACATGCAAATGTATCGTCGTACTGTCTTCATGATGATCATGGGGGAGACGATGTGCTGGGTCAGGGATATTGCCCTTCATATCACCAACTTCAATGTTCACCATCGAGGTTGTCCGATGTTGTTGCAAGCCTGGGCTCTAGACAAGTTAAGCCTGATTCTTTCGGTCCCAGCTCGTTTGATTCCAACCTATGGTCCTGCCAACTTTCGGTCTCGGTTTCGAGGACACTTCGATTTTGGGGATAACCCGACAATTCGGTGGACTTGTCCTTGGTGGAGGATCAGACTAGTCACTGTTGGAAGCGTGAATCTCAATTACGTGTTATACGCCAGTCTAGACCGTTCCATGGCCTATTTCCCAGACAGGATCAGCCGTCAATATGGAATGATACAGCGCGTTCCCAGAATTCATGACTTCGAGAGTGGTCCCATGACGCCGAGTCTTTTGACCAATTTAGCTGACCGCTGGCGAAGCCGAAACACCAGATACCTGGGTCAAGGAGTGATGCAGGACACTGTGACACCCGAGTACGTCAACTGGTTTTACACCCCATGATGATATTAGGTTCTGCAAAGATTGGCGTCTGATGATAGTCCCCACTGGAATAAATGCTGTTGTTGTTTTTTTTTTAGTTCCTTGTATTCCCGAGCCATGAGCTCCTAGTTAATGTGTTCTTCTCTTTTTTAGTAAACGACTCCGATGGTTTTGTCTTTATTAATTCCTGCTTTCTGCACGCATGGACAACAAAAGACAACAAATCTTTTCCTTCGAAATTATTTGTTGTGTTAGTTATTTGGGCCTCCTGCCCCTGGGTCAATAAATAAAATATCATAAAAATGAATTATTTGATTTAAAGATAGAAGTTTACATTTGGAAATAAAAAGATGGGGTGACTAATTTTATTGCCAGCATAGATCAAACAAAAACAGCAGATGTAACTTCTTTATGTATGCATGAACCTACTGAGTACTAAGGTTTTATCCATGGTTTTTTATTGATCTTTCCAAGGAAATCACTGAGAAAATGGTATTTATTCTCCTGATCGATGTTAAAAAAATTCATCATTTAGGCAGGATCAGCAACCAGAACATTTTTGAAATAGATGAGTCAATCTTGATTAGATGAGTAGATAAGCAGAGAAGGAGGTCTTGCATTCTTTAATCATATCCCGGAAACAAAAGGAAGAAAAATTTTTGAAATTCAAACCCTTTATTAATCTTACTTCTTTTCAACATTATACAGAAGTAAAGAAAACTATTTTAATACAATGGTCATTTATTCTAACTATTCATTTACCTATTCTCCTTCTAGTCAAGTTGACGGCATTGAGCAACCAATCACAAATCTGTCACGAATGCATGGCATAGATTTTACATTTAAACTAAGCATCACGCGTTAATCCCGCCAATTGCATTTTTATTTTTTTATTTATTTTTTATTTTTTATATGCTCTAACTTTTGCCTAGGCCGCCCTTTGCGGGTTTTCAACCTAGCGAGCTCATTTCTTGCCTAAGCCGCCCTTTCGGGTTTTCAACTTAGCTTCTTTTTTTTTTTTTCGAAATCATCATTTCAGACATAGAATCTTTTCATTTGGTCCTGATTGACAATCCGATTGACAGGCTTCCCTTCCATGGTGATTAATGCAGCGGCACCTTTAGCTAGTAGCTTCTGAATTCTAAATGGTCCATGCCAGTTGGGTCTGAATTTCCCACCAGGATGATTCTGGGCTTCATGATCCAACAATCTGATCAATACCAAATCTCCATTCTTTAAAGCCCTTAGATGTACCCGTTTGTTGTAGAAACGAGCAATCCTTCTCTTTCTCATCTGATCCTGGAATCGAGCATTCAATCTTCTTCCATCTAAAAGCGCCAGATCTTCATACCTTTTCTTGACCCATTCTTCCTCGGTCAGACCAGCTTCTACAAGAACCCTGAGAGACTTCTTTTCGAGCTCTACCGGTGACACTGCTCCCATCCCATATACAAGTTCAAAGGGAGAAGCTCCATTCACTGACTTGAAGGTAGTGCGATGCCCCCAGAGCGCGAAAGGAAGTTTCTCAGCCCAGCTTCTATACTTTTCGCACATCTTGGACAGGATTCTTTTAATCTCCTTATTCGCGGCTTCTACTGCACCATTAGCTTGAGGGCGATAAGGAGAAGAATGGTGATGCTCAACCTTATATCTAGATAGCAACTGACCAACATTTGCTTGAAAATGAGAACCATTGTCTGTAACTATGTGATGCGGAACACCATAGCGACAGAAAATGTTCTGTTCAATGAATCTAGCCACATGCTTAGCGGTCAAAGTTTTGTAGGATTGAGCCTCGATCCATCTAGAAAAGTAGTCTACTGCAACCAATATATACTGATGACCATTCGATGCTGCTGGCGTGATCTTGCCCATAATATCTATACCCCATGCTGAAAAAGGCCAAGAGGGAGCTGTCGGATGGAGTTCAACAGCAGGCAAATGGCTTTTATTATCATGGTACTGGCAGGCTTTGCAATGACGTACATAATTGACATAATCACCTTCCATCTGCATCCAAAAATAACCCTGTCTCATGATTTTTCTGGTTGAGCTCATGCCGCTCAAATGAGTACCGCAAACTCCCTCATGGATTTTCTTCATTATTTCTTCCCCTTCCTTTTTACTTACGCATCTTAGCAGCATCCCGTCCCAAGCTCTCCTATAAAGTTCATAATCAGCCAGGACATAATTTAGAGCCATTTTTCTTAGGATTGAACGGTCTTCCTTTGTCGCGTCGTCAGAAAAGGTTCCGTCTCTCATGTACCTTAGAATATCAGTAAACCAAGGTTCTTCCTCTGATTCAACCTGGTTCACAAAATGTTCTTCATAACACGGGATATTTGCTGCGGTAATGATGAACGGCTTCTTCGGGACCTTACTCAAATCCTGCCAAGCTGATGCTAAGTTTGCCAAAGCATCCGGAATTCTGTTATGGATTCTTCCTATGTGAGTAAAGGTGATCTTATCGAAGAGTGCTGCTTTCTTCAACAAGTACTCGACATAGGGCTTCAACCTTTCTTCTTCCACTTTCCATCTCTCATTAGCATGTTCAATAACCAATAGTGAATCTCCTATCACCTCGACTTCCTTAGCACCGGATGCAAGAAGAGCTTCTAGTCCCATGATGCATGCTTCATATTCAGCCATATTGTTGGTGACCGGAAACAATAAACTTTTGCACATTGTTGTGACCTCGCCATTAGGTGCTTCTATTACAATACCGGCTCTGGCTCCGTTTCTATTGGCTGATCCATCAAAGTACAATTTCCAAGCCCCTGTTTCAACACACAGCAAGTGTTCATCTGGAAACTCCAATTCCCATGATTCGTCATCTACAACGGGATTCTCTGCCAGGAACTCTGCCACAACTCGTCCTTTGACCGTTTTCTTCGTGACAAACTCTGCATCCACACTAGACATCTGAATTAGCCATTTGGACAGCCGTCCTTCTAGAGTAGGCGTTCTCTGCAGATACTTCATAGGATCAATTTTGGAAACGAAAGTGACCCTGAAGGAATCAAAGTAAGGCCTCAATTTCTTAATCGACCATACTACTGCCATACACGTTTTCTCTACCAAATTGTACTTCTCCTCGATAGGCAGTAGTTTCTTGCTGATGTAATAGATGGCCTTTTCTACTCCAGCAGCATCCGGCTGTGCCAACATGGCCCCCACTCTTGCATCCTCTATAGACAAATACAGGATTAGAGGTTCTCCTGGTCTAGGCGAACTCAGCACCGGTGGATTCATCAAATACTTCTTTATGTGATCAAAGGCTTTCTGGCAGTCCTCATTCCATTTAACTGGTTGGCTCTTCTTAAGTAACTTGAAAATCGGAGCGCAAGTGATGGATAGCCTAGAAATAAACCTGCTGATGTACTGAATTTTTCCCAAGAAGCTTCTCACCTGACGTTCTGTTCTTGGCGGTTCTATATCCTGAATGGCTTTTATTTTGTCGGGGTCAACCTGAATCCCGCTAGGTCCTACAACAAAACCTAACAACTTCCCTTTTGTTACTCCGAATACGCACTTTTTGGGATTGAGTCTTAAGTTGTACTGCTTAACCCGTGTAAAGAACTTTTCTAGCATCTCTATGTGCTCTTCCTGTGTTCTTGTCATGATCACCATATCATCCACATATACTTCCAATCCTTTATGGATCATATCATGAAATAATGTTGTAGCCATTCTCTGATATGTCGCCCCAGCGTTCTTTAGTCCAAATGGCATCACTCTATAGCAGAAAGTCCCAAAGTCAGTGGTGAAGGCAGTTTTGTGCTTGTCAACTAAGGCCATCAAGATTTGGTTGTATCCAGAGAATCCGTCCATGATAGAATAACATCCCATTCCGGCAGCACTGTCAATCAAAACATCTATATGCGGAAGTGGAAAGTCATCTTTAGGCGAGGCTTTGTTTAGGTCTCTATAGTCAACACAAACTCTTATCCTCCCATCTTTCTTCAGCACAGGAACTATGTTATCCAGCCACTCAGGATAGTGTACTACTTCTAAGAATCCTGCATCCAATTGCTTCTGGACCTCAGCCTTGATCTTATCCTGCCACTCTGGTCTGACTCGCCTCCTCTTCTGCTTCACTGGCTTAATACTTGGGTCAGTAGGAATGAAGTGTTCTGCGATTGATCTGTCGATTCCTGGCATGTCAGCATAGCTCCAAGCAAATACCTCTGAATTTCTCTTAAGACATTCTTGGAGATCCTGTCTGAGTTCAGGTTTGAAGTCCGATCCGATTTCGATTATTTTAGGATCTTCAGTGGTGCTTAGGTTAAATGCAAAATGATGCAATGCATTTATGTCAAATATGCGCGTGGTATAATCAATGCCATGAACGTAACAATCAGGAAAACAAGAAAACAAATAGTCAAAATTCACTTCCATTGATTGAAATAATAAAGGGATACCATCCAAATTGTTCTCAAAACAATAATCAGAAAAACAAAGGACAGGATTAATAGCTTGTTCGATACATTCATCACAACTGTCTTTTATTGCTTGGATCACTTCATCAGCATCTGGTGCTTCCTTTGTTTCCGGGGCAACTTCTCCTTTTGCCTCTCCATGCTCTGTCATCTTCATTATCTTCCCCTCTGATTCTTCAGCATCTTCAGCTGCTAGTACTGACTGGAGGATCCTTGCCTTAGCCTTCTGCTCTTGCACCATTCTGGAAGCTTCATCCCCAATCCTCAGGAAATCTTCAAAGTCAGATATCTTCTGTGACCATTCAGTGCCACTGCCTGTTTGAACCATACCCACCATGAACTGTGTGCCTTCAACCAACTGTTCGAAGGAAGGTTCAGGAGACTTGATCAACTGCTCATCAAAGTCTGTCATGAAGATTTCAAGGCCAGGATAGGTCTTTCCTCTACTCTGAAATTCCCCTGAAGCCTCTAGGATAAAGAAAATCTGATTCAGACCTGGCTCTCTAACCAGAGACTGGATCTCATATTTCTCCTTCTTTCTGCTTTCTGAATACCCCAGCCCTCGTTGATCTTGCTGTCCATGTGATGATGACACAGTTCAAACCTCCCTTGTAACTCCCGGCCTAGCCCTTTGCCATATTGCCATTGCATCTTTTTCATCATTTTTCGAGAAAAAGGGCTCATCCTGTTGACCGCGCTTTTGTTTTTATTAATTGGCACATCAATCACAGCCACCTAAAAACCAGATAAAGGGACAACCATCTCCAGACCTTCTACAGCTGCCACATTCAAATCTTCTTGAGCATTGATGGTTACCACATCAGTCCCCCAAGGAACCGTAACTTTCCTATGCAATGTGGAAGGGATTGCACCCAGAGGATGAAGCCATGGCCTTCCCAACAGTAGCGCATAGTTGGCCAGAATATCCAGAACGACTACATCCACCCAACTCTCTATAGTCCCCGTCGAGATCTTTGCCCTGAAAGTTCCTTTCCCATTGCGCATGGTATTGTCATAGGCTTTGACCACCATGTTAGACGATTCAGGTTTTGACTCCTCAATCTTGAATTTGGACAGCATCTTCAATGGGCATACACACAAGGCCGACCCATTGTCCACCATCACATTGCGGGTTTCACGCCCATTAATAGCAACCTGAATGTACAGAGGCTTGAAGTGATTCCTTCCTTCCGGAGGTAGGTCAGAGTCAAAGAAGGTGATCTCACCAATCCTGCGCTGTAATACATTGATCATGTCCACACTCTGGATTCTGGCAGGAACTCTAACAAATGTCATAGCCTCTAATAAAGATTCTCTGTGCTCCTTGGAGGCTATTAGTAAATCCCACAATGAAATATTAGCCTTTGTCCTCTGTAGCTGGCTCAATACTGAATTTGCTGTTACACCGCTAGGTGTTCTGTTTTGACTACTCTCACCCACTTTAGTAGTCTTCCTTTGCACCTTTCCCACTTCATCTTCTTTCTTCTTTTCCTTGGGCTGTTCTTCACCCTTGTCTGTCGCCTTCTTTCCCATCCCATCAATGGCAACTCCTTTCCCTTTAGACTGAGCACTGCTATCGGGATTATACACACGTCCACTTCGGGTTAAGCTCTGGATGCCTACTTCATTCACATCCTCCTCACTGCTATAGTACCATTGATCTTCCTTATCAGCTAAACTTTTCTAAATCGCAAACTGAATCTGCTCCTCTTCACTTTCTGGTACTTCACCCACCTTAACCGTGATGCTCTTTTCAATTTCAATCTTCACCGGCATCTTCTCTTCTTCCTCCTCACTACTGCAATCATCCCAGATGTTCAGCATGGCACACATTCTTTCCTCCCATTCAGCTTCTGCCAACACTAGCTCTTCCGGTAGACCACTTTCGATTGCATTAACCGATCCACCCGATTGAGCTTTGTGGGGTGGATAATTCTACTGGTATTATGGCAATGGATTGTTCTTGGTGCTCGGCTTGTTCCTCTCCGAGGGTTTGGTAATCTTTCCACTATCTATCAGATCTTGAATGTCGTGCCTTAACTTAAAGCAATCATCAGTAGAATGCCCCTTACACTGGTGGTAATCGCAGTTCCGATCCATAAACCTACCCCGAACAGGTTTAGCTGGATTAACTGGCAGCTTGGAAAGCACTCCGTTCTTAATGCAGGATCTCATGACCGTTCTCAAAGGTCTGCCCAAGTCAGTAAACTCCCTTCTTACTTTCTCGTTGACAGCTCCGACCGTGTTACTATTCCCTAACTGGTTCGGGGTACTACTTCCGGCATTTCTATCAGTGTAGGAGGTCCGATAGTTGCCAAACCCTCGACTCTTCTTCTTCTCATCCTTATATAGCTCTTCTATGTTCAACCCAGCCCTTTGAACTAGAGCAAAGTCAGTGAGAGGTTGGGCTAGCATTCTCTCTTTGAAGAAAGGTAACAGGCTTCTACTGAAAATTTTGATCAATTCTTGGTCCTTTAGCCTTGTCTGGACCATTAATAGCTTTGTCCTCCACCTCCTATAATAATCTGAGAAAGTTTCATCCTTTTCCTGCCTCAAACTCTCCAAGTCACGCAAGCCGAACTCATCACTGTCATCCGTCTTGAAGTGCTTAAGAAAAGCGGTCTGTAGCTTAACCCAATTCCTTTGTGTTTCCATGTCCAAGCCATCATACCACCTCCGATAACTCTTGTGCAGTGTTTGAGGGAATGCTCGTAAAACATCTTCCTCATTATATCGGTTCATTTGGGAGACCCGGAGGAATTCAGATAGATGGGACCGCGGGTCGTTGTCTCCTTCAAACACAGTATGCTTGAAAGTCTTGAATGAAGTGGAACTTGAAGGATGCAAGACATATTCAGTTACATGGAAGTTAGTAATTGGGTCCTTCTCTTTTGCAATAGACATTTTCTCTACTTTATCTTTCAGCTCAGCAAGTTGCTTGATTAGATCATTCTCAACTTGGACAGCATTACTAGTAGAGGCCTGATTATTTGAAGTAGGCTCTGGGATTTCCCTTTCCTCAACCACAGGCTGGTTGCTTGAAGCAGGAGGAGCCTGATTTTGTGCCCTCTCTTAGGCAAAGGCAGCAGCTATTATCTCGGTGATGGTCCTTATCTGGGCTGGAGAGAACCCGGTCTCATTCACAATGTCGTCAGCCATTTCTACCAGATCTGAATCAGAAGTTGAATCCGACAAACTTGAACAATTCACAGGACTGACTGGAGTAGGCTCAGGGATTGGGGACACTCTGACCAAACGTTGACCAGGGCGTCGGTGCCAAGCTCTCGAAGCGATTTCCCGAGAAGGATCAATTCTGACTAATTGATAGAAATACCTGAGTTAAAGTAGGTCCTGTATGTATGCATGAGAAATAACAGCACATAGAATGAGGAATGCAATTCTAATGTGCTAACAACCAGTATGGAAATAAGATCTCAATTTCAACGACTGGACCCAAAATTCGGTATGAATAACATGGCAATAACTTATTTTGTATTCAAACATTTCTGGCATTATCTGTCATCGACCGTCCCTTTTGGAGTTTACGGTCGGCTATTTTCTCTGAAGTTCCTAACTTTTGCCTTGAAGTGAGAGAATTTCCAAGCGGAACGCTTTTTATTATTATTTTTTTCTTTTTTATATCCTTACATTTTGCCTTGGAACATATGGTCCCAAGCAGGATCCTGCTTTGATTTATTACAAATTTTGTAATCTCTCACTTACTTTCAGATAATGCAGGAAATGTGAAAATACAAAGGAATCGTAACCCCCCTTATATCTCCCTTTTCTTTTGAGTATAAAGTCACTATAAGTGATTGCATTATATTATTCAAAACGAATTTGAGGTCCAGTCTCAAAATCAAGGTCAAACGTCCATACCGAAAATTAACTCTTAAATGCATGGCTGAAAAAAAAAATATTACATGGTGCATGAATGTCACAACATATGTACAGTTTATAACATATAGGGGAACGGGAGTTGGGAAACGCATGCCTTCCAACCTTATTTCTCCCACACACGGATTCCGTTGGTATAAATTCCGACATCTATTTCCTAGGATTTAGTCTAGTCTCGACAACCAATAGGGGGTTTTGAGATTGACGATACAAACTCTCGGAAATGAATGCGGCATAATAACAGCAAACAGAATCAGGTGTTCCTTAGGGAAAGTAACTAAGGTTTTCTGACTATATGCATTGGCTTTAGTCCATTGGGCTTTACAAGGTCTGGGTTCCGCAAACAGGATTCGGGCTTTTTTATGGGCCTACTCCTTTTGACGCACCTTTAAGGTACTAGGCTTGCGGTTGGTAGTTTTGCTAATTCTCGGATGGATGTGCCTAAAACGTGAGGTTTAGGCTGGATCCACCGTCAAAGTTAACAACAGTACCAAAGGGTAATATGGGTAGAAAGTGGTGAGAAGAGAGAAATGCGGTATGAATGCAAGATCCTAGAAAGATAAAGGAAAGCAAATAAACACATACGGACGATTAAAGAATTTTCCATCGGCTTTCTATTCAATTTTATTTAGAAAACTGTAGGCTTTAGAGTCAATTCGTAATTGCAACCACTTAGTTATTAAAAATAATCGGGGATTAGTGGATGCAGAATCCCTAGTGAAGTCGCCAATCTGTTTTCGCACCGCCCACGAGTGATCCGAAAAACACTCGATTTAATGTTTTTTGGATTGGAAATGTGATTCTTATTAAGAATATGGTGACAAAACCTTCTAGGAACGCAATGCCGATAAATCGGTCTTATAAAACATTTTGAGTCGCCACCCATTATTTCGGCAATGGGACCGTTTCTAACTTTATTTTATAAAAGTGACTTCATTTAACCCAATTTTATTTAATGCCAATTATTTAAAAGACTGGTCAGGCGCACCAAGTGCCATTCTGGGTAAGGGAATTGGGTACGTCGACCCGTTGAAAGTCGACGCCCGGAAAACCGGCCTCTTTTAACCTACAATTTCTAATTTTATTTTATTTTAGAAAAGCCAATTTATTTACTTAAACCCAACCCGAGTAAATCGAACCGAGTTCCTATGTGGAAAATTATTTAATCGTCCCAAATAAATCCATTCATTGCATTCATAATCATTCAAGCCACATCATTCATTCAACCCATAGCAATTAAAATAATTAAAAGACCTGCTTTTGCCTTATGGTTAAAGGCGGGCCACAAACCGGATTTAAAATACATTCTACTCAATAGAAATCCAATAAACCCTAATAACCCGAAATCATACATAATAATAAATTAACCTATTTGATTTGATTAAACCATAATCTGCCCATTATTGATTATTTCTTGAATTATAAAAAGAAATGGAACCTTTATTTAATTACACGAAATTGAATAAAAAATGAAATTATTCTAGAACCCTAGAACAGTCGCATCACGCAGCTGTTCTATGGAAACACAATTGCGTGACGGAACTCCTGGTTGTGTGACGCAGCTGTTCGTGACTTTGGCGAAATTCTCAGATTCATCAATCACTTATTTAAATCATAATATTAAATAAGGAAATAAAAACGAGACAAAAATGATAAACACGAACAGTTCCGTCACGCAGCTAGTCAGGGAAATGTCAACCTCTTTTGGACATGAACAGTTCCGTCACGCAGCTTGTAGCTGCGTGACGCAACTGCTCTGGTCTGTAACTACCTTTCAAACTACCTTTTTAACGTTTTCTTTTTATCAAAACTTGTTTAATATACCCCAAAAATGTCCAATAATAGGCAGAATACTACTTAACCAATATCAAACTACCCAAATATCAATAAAATAGATATTTAATAAATTAACGACTAAGAAAATATCAAGAAGAGTTTAGATGATTACCTAACCCTCAGATTTGAGGATTGCACACGAGTTGAATGTCTTAGGAATAAAGTTTCGAGATCCTAGAAGGCCTTTTTACAAAGTTTTAACCAAAAAAAACCTCTTTTTTTTTTCTTTTCTCTCTTTTTCTTTTTTTTTTTTTTTGTGATTTTGTTTTCAACCTAGTTAATCTCTAAAGCTCGTTTTTCTTCAAGATAACTCAAAGGAGTTCTTGTAGAAAACCTAGCCGCAAATGTTTTCTGTGTTCTCTCAAAAATTGCTCTCCAGTTTTCTCAAAAGTCCTTTTTTGAAAAATAAAAATGCAGTATTTATATGGGTAGGGCAACAGAACATAGCTGCATCACGCAACTGGTAGTTGCGTGACGGACCCGAGAGCTGCGTGACGCAGCTCACTTTTTGGACCGTTGCCACGTATCCACACAAAAAGCAAAACCGTTATGTGGGCTTTTTAAGGTGACGTCATCCTGGTTAGAGTTGCGTGACGCAACTATTAGTGTCGTCACGCAACTTATAGCTGCGTGACGCAACCCTAGTGTAGGTCAGACTTCCTTGAATTGGTTTAAATCGATTCTTGGTTTAAAGACTTTCGGTTGACCCTGATTCCTTATTCCACATCCTTATCGGGTTAGGTGGGGGCATAAAAACACGCGTCAACAGTTTGCCCCCCCCACTTTATCATTAATTGTATAAATGATTAATGTTAAAGTGGTCCATTGACGCGCCTTCAATCTGGCAATCATCCTCAAAGCTCAGTTTGATTGGCTTGAAAGCTGTTGTATTAATTTGATCATCTGGCCACCGCCTCAGCTCGGTTTGATTGGCTTGAAAGATGTTGGATTAATTTGATCATCTGGCCACCTCCTCAGCTCGGTTTGATCGGCTTTTGTCTGCTCCAATCGGATCAGTAACGGCATCCAAAATTCGGTCTGATTGGATATGAGGATACCTTCGAGGCTCGGTTTGATTGGCTCGAAGGGTTTTTAATTACCCTGGTCAACTTCGCAATTCACCATCATTGACCGGGAAGAGAGTCCAAACAGCTTCGTAATACACCATCACTGCTTGGTGGTTGAAATTGTCCTGATCATCTTTGCAATACACCATCACTAATCAGCAAGAGGATTGACTCGATCAGCTTCACAATACACCATCACTAATTGAGAAAAACGATCCGAACAGCTTCGTAATACACCATCACTGTTCAGTGGGACCTATCGACTTCAAAAAACCATCACCGGTTGGCCTGAAAAATTGTTCAAGAGAAAAAGAGCAATATCTGTGTACAAACAGACCTTGGCTTTTGTTAGAAAGAAATGTGGGGACGTCACATGCCCCCATGCATTAATCATAAATTTTAAAAGTTTGCATCAGGGCAAAGATTATATTTTTGCCCCCAGTCCGGAATTCCGACCTAGGACAAAAAATATTATCATTTTAGGCACGCCTTTTAATGTTTATTGTCAAAATTTGGTTTAAAAGTTTTGCAAAAATTTAGTCTAGATAAAATTTTAAGCCTAAATTTTCAGGTATACCCTTCCTGATGCAGTGTTTGAAAGAAAACTTACCTAAGGGTAATTTGGACCTGAGGATAATCTGGGCAATTTGATGCTCCTGCCCCCTATGCGGTGAGTAGACAAAATTGCTGAAGTATACGAACCGCATACTGACGTCTAATTGCTTGAACGGGTCACCATAGGCTTAAACGGGTCGTTTGGGCTCGGGTGGGTTTGGAGAGGTTGATGGGCCCCTTTGCTAGGCTTGAAGAGATTGTAAGTGGGCTTGGGCCCAGCGCTTACTATAAGTAAGCTTCTTTAAACATTTCATTTTCACTTTCCAAAACTCTAAGCTGCCTGCAAACACTCTGAACTTCTACCAAAAATGTCTCAACTTCCCGAGATCCCCACCTCCGCCTATACCCCAGAGATGAACACATTGGGGGCGATCCTGGACATCACGACTTTTGAGGGCAAGCGGGTGCCGGTCAGCCGTAATCCCCTGACTCCCGGGACGCGACCGCTGCAGCTCCTTCCGTTGCCTGGCACCGAGTTCCCGGTTCGCTACAAGACCAGCGGGATGCACGGTTTCCAGACTGAGGTAAGTAATTTTGCTTTTGAATTTCTTGTTTTTGATTGCGCATTGTGAATTTTTGTTGAATTTGTTGTCTATATGTGCGTCGGCAATTGCATCACGCAGGAAGGAGTTGCGTGACGCAACTGTTCCTGCGTGAACAGTTGCATGACGCAGCTGTTCTAAGTGAACAGTTGCATGACGCAACTGTTCGAGGCGTCATTGAACCCTAGCTTTTCTGAACTTAGTGAATTCGCCCCTTTGCATGTGTTTAACGCTTTATTTATTGATTGCGAATTGATGTTACCTCCCATGCGACATAATTTTGCCCTAAAAATGCATAGAAATAACATAAACACAAAGAAATTTGATCATAAGTTAGTTTCTGCGTACCTTCGACAGTTGCATCACGCAACTGTTCTATGGAAGAACAGTTCCATGACGCGACTGTTCGTCAACGAGGTAAGGCCTTGGACAGTTGCGTGGCGCAGCTGTTTGTCAGGATGCAATGTTTTGAACAGTTGCGTGGCGCAGCTGTTGAGATGCGTGGCGCAGCTGTTCTTAGGATGCACAACTTGGGTAAGCTGCGGGACACAGCTTCTCAGACGCGTGACGCAGCTATAGTTGCGTGACACAGCTGTGTTTGGCCCGAGTCTTGAATATTTTATTTTCCTGCCATGCAACAAAAATAAATAATTGTTAGCTTAATTCTCATTAAAATTGAAATGTTTCTTACACAGGTTGATCTGGGCAAGGCCCGCGCTGGTGGATCTTCCACTGATGCTTCTGCGTTCTGGGATCTACTGGACCCTCCCATGCGCGCCAGGGTTGTTGTTGCTGGTTTCGGCGACTACGCTGCTGGGCTCTGCCACACTCAGCCTCAATTTCCATCCGCCATGTGCTATGCGCTGATGGAGCGGTGGATCGACTACACCCACACCTTCATCTTCGGCTTCGGGGAGATGACCCTGACACCAGCCGACTACACCGCCATTACTGAGCTCAGGTTTGATGGTCCGGTTGCTCCTCTGGATGCTCGGTACCAGACCACTGCTCTGGGAGCTCAGCTGGTCCGCACCCTGCTCGGTGTGACCACTCAGACCAGGTACACCGCGCAGGGGTGTGTATCCTACAAGGTGATATACCGCTTTTGGGCTGAGCGGATCCGGACGAGGCTGGCCGCATGGAGAGAGCTACAGGTAGATGCTCGCCCTGCTGCCCCGGCTTACACTCGAGAGGAGAGGGATCAGGCGGCCTGGTCTTTCCTCTTCTATATCATTTCTTCGCAGCTGCTATGCACCTCCCAGAATAAGGGAGATCCTGCTGTGCTGGCATGTCTGCGGGATTTGAGCCAGGTTGGTTCCTATGACTGGGCCACTCCTGCCTTGGCTCACCTCTATCATGGTCTAGACGTATGGACTAGGGGTAGTGGTGAGTCGAACTGGCAGTTCATCCGCCCGCTTGAGGTAAGACTCATATTCTCTTCACCCTCTTCTTTTATCATCTTATTATTTTTTACTGCTCATCTGTATATTGAACTTATTGTGATCTTACTGCAGGTGTGGGCCTATGAGTACTGCATTTATCCAGGTGGTCTGAGTGGTGATACCCCGGCTGACTCCCGGCAGATTCCTCGGTATCTGGCGCACTGCCATCATACCTTCTCCAGTTCTGAGGATCCCCACTACTGGAGGTGCTTCCTGAACAATATGGCTTTATCCGATGTAAGTACAAGAATCTTCTAAACAACATATCTTTCTTTTCTTTTTCACTTTGCGCTCACCGGCTCTCCTGTTTTGCAGCTTCTTCTGACTCCCTGGGAGGGAGAGGCCTGGAGGACCTATCCCGCTCGTGAGGTAGCAGAGTTCTATACTCGGTCGAGACTCCTGCTGCGGGGGTACTGGCTTGATTGGTACTTCCTGGGGGAGAGAGTCTATGAGATCCAGGTGGCCACGGCACAGAGGCGAGTGCCCCATGCTCCTCCTCGCCACATGTGCTTGCTGGAGGGTATGACCCGGGAGGACCTGGAGGAGGAGTATGATGGCTCTCCTGCTGATATCCCTTTGTCGGCTGGCGATTATGCCACATACTTCTCCACTTGACTGCAGGCTCGGCTACCAGAGGTTCGGGAGTACACCCAGGTGATTCTCTTATTTTCAATTATGACCCTTTTTCTTTAACTGTTTGGCCAAGCGACTAAGTGTGTTTGTCTTCGACTTGTTGCAGGAGAGGAAGAAGCATCGGACGCCGGCCTACTATAGAGCAGAGGCGGAGGCTGAGGCGAAGGCGGAGGCGGCTGCTCCGGCTGGACCAGCGGGAGCTGTACTGGGCGATGTCCTATTCCCTCCGGGTATGGAGGTGGCGCTGGATCCTACTCTGGGTCTCGGGTCGGCTATTATCAACCCTGCTGACCTCAGACAGGCTCCTCCACCACTGCAACTGGATCCTGAGCATGCCACACATGTGAGTAATAAACTGAATTTACTAAATAAAGAAATACTTTACTTGGATAATTCTTTAATGAATGTTTTTCTGTGCTCGCAGGTGCCAGCTCAGAGATACCAGGTGCTGTGCCGGAGGTTTGGGTTCGCCCGGTCTTACATTGCCCAACTCTACTCTGAGCGTCATGAGAGGGTATGAATCTCTTTACCTTCTTCTTCTTTTTCTTTGCATACCCTTCTTACATCTTTCTGCTTTTACAGGATCTGGAGATTGGGAGGTTGCGGAGGCACCAGTCCCGCCAGTCCAGGACTGTTACCCGACTCCAACTGGAGGTGGATCGACTTCAGACGAGGCTAGAGGTGGAGGGGATTCTGTTGGACTTCTCCGAGGACGAGGAGGATGATGATGGTTCCTCATCTGATGACGCACCGCCGTTTCCACCCCCTCAGCCAACAGCTGGTCCCAGCCGGATGCGACGCTAGCCAGCCTTCTGTGTTTTGACCACTTTTTGGAACATTTTTGTAGTTCGTAGGATTACATGTACAGTTTTATTAATTTTACAACATTATTTACACTTTTTACAGTATTTTGCTTTTATTACAGTGTCATTTACATGTTTATTACTTACACTGTGTAAAATTTGATTCCTGCATAAGAAAAACACAAACACACAAAAACGCAACATAGCAGCGTCCCACTTACTCACAAGAGCGGTCCACCTCGTTAGTGATCAATGAACCAATTCATTGTAAAAAAGTAAATGAAATGAAATGAAATAAAAACAAAATAAGGAACTTAAAATGAAACACGGCAAAAATCAATCAGAAACAGAAATGGATCGTAGTACTTACCTGACAGGGCGATTCACTTGGTTAATGCGGACATAAAGGCTCAACCACCCTTTCTCGGTTAATGCGATCATAAAGGCTCAACCTCCTTATTGTACAAGCTGTCCTTCTTATTAACGCAGGCTTAAATGTCCAACTACCGGAGCGATCTATGTATAAATGCTCATCCAACCACCATCGACAGTAAATACTATGATGATGACATCCCATTCACTAACTTATTTCCACTTCTATAATTAGAGGATTTCCTCTGCATCTTCTTCATTCCTAGCATTCAAAACAACTCTATCACTTGAATAATCCTTTTTGCATGGCTTTCAGAAACCAAGTTTCGTCCTTCGTCCAATCCATTCCTGACGACCTATGGCAGATTCCCCCCATGAACCAACTCGCTTGGCTGAAATATTTCAAAGACTTGAAACCTGATCATAGTTTCTTGTCTTGGCTCATCACGTACTTCAACCCCAACACCATGGTTTTCCGGTTTGAAGACTTTGAAGTAACTCCGACCTATGAGGAAATGTGTGCTGTGATGGATCATCACCCTGAACAAGATGAAACTCCAGCTTTGCCCCCAGGCCCTAGGCATGATTTAGCCGAGATGGCGGCCCTGTATCCGGTTTACCTTCTTGACGGCATAAACACAGATCAAGGTCTTCCTTTAGAGCCTTTTCTGAGTAGGGTTCTGTCCATGGATATAGATCCTTCTTGGATTCGAGCTTGTTGTTTCCTGCTGTTGAATATGTATGCCATGAAGAGCCGCCAACCTGGAATTGGAGATTTCCGACTTCTGACAGTTGTTCGTGACATGCAAATGTATCGTCGTACTGTCTTCATGATGATCATGGGGGAGATGATGTGCTGGGTCAGGGATATTGCCCTTCATATCACCAACTTCAATGTTCACCATCGAGGTTGTCCGATGTTGTTGCAAGCCTGGGCTCTAGACAAGTTAAGCCTGATTCTTCCGGTCCCAGCTCGTTTGATTCCAACCTATGGTCTTGCCAACTTTCAGTCTCGGTCTCGAGGACACTTCGATTTTGGGGATAACCCGACAATTCGGTGGACTTGTCCTTGGTGGAGGATCAGACTGGTCACTGCTGGAAGCGTGAATCTCAATTACGTGTTATACGCCAGTCTAGACCGTTCCATGGCCTATTTCCCAAACAGGATCAACCGTCAATACTGAAGGATACAGCGCGTTCCCAGAATTCATGACTTTGAAAGTGGTCTCATGATGCCGAGTCTTTTGACCAATTTGGCTGACCGCTGGCGAAACCGAAACACCAGGTACCTGGGTCAAGGAGTGATGCAGGACACTGTGACACCCGAGTACGTCAACTGGTTTTACACCCTATGATGATATTTGGTTCTGCAAAGATTGGTGTCTGATGATAGCCCCCACTGGAATAAATGCTGCTGTTGTTTTTTTTTTCTTCTTCTTCTTTTTTTTTTTTTTTTTTTAGTTCCTTGTATTCCCGAGCCATGAGCTCCTATTTAATGTGTTCTTCTCTTTTTTAGTAAACGACTCCAATGGTTTTGTCTTTATTAATTCTTGCTTTCTGCACGCACGGACAACAAAAGACAACAAATCTTTTCTTTCGAAATTATTTGTTGTGTTAGTTATTTGGGCCTCCTGCCCCTAGGTCAATAAATAAAAGCTCATAAAAATGAATTATTTGATTTAAAGACAGAAACTTACATTTTGGGAATAAAAAGATGGGGTGACTATTTTCAAACCTGCATAGATCAAACAAAAACAACATATGTAACTCCTTTATGTATGCATGAACCTACTGAGTACTAAGGTTTTATCCATGGTTTTTTATCGATCTTTCCAAGGAAATCACTGAGAAAATGGTATTCTTTCTCCTGATCAATGTTTAAAAAGAATTCATCATTTAGGCAGGACCAACAGCCAGAACATTTTCGAAATAGATGAGTCAATCTTGATCAGATAAGCAGAGAGGAGGTCTTGCATTCTTTAATCATATCCCCGAAACAAAAAGGAAGAAAAATTTTGAAATTCAAACCCTTTATTAATCTTACTTCTTTCAACATTATACAGAAGTAAAGAAAACTATTTTAATACAATGGTCATTTATTCTAACTATTCACATACTTATTCTCCTTCTGGTCAAGTTGATGGCATTGAGCAACCAATCACAAATCTGTCACGAACGCATGGCATAGATTTCGCATTTAAACTAAGCACCACGCGTTAATCCCGCCAATATTTATTTTTATCATTATTTATTTTTATTATGCTCTAACTTTTGCCTAGGCCGCCCTTTCGAGTTTTCAACCTAGCGAGCTCATTTCTTGCCTAAGCCGCCCTTTCGGGTTTTCAACTTAGCTTTTTTTTTTTTGTAATCGAAATCATCATTGCAGACATAGAATCTTTTCATTTGGTCCTGATTGACAATCCGGTTGACAGGCTTCCCTTCCATGGTAATTAATTCAGCGACACCTTTAGCTAATAGCTTCTGAACTCTGAATGGTCCATGCCAGTTGGGTTTGAATTTCCCACCAGGATGATTCTGGGCTTCATGATCCAACAATCTGATCAATACCAAATCTCCATTCTTTAAAGCCCTTGGATGTACCCGTTTGTTGTAGAAATGAGCAATCCTTCTCTTTCTCATCTGATCCTGGAATCGAACATTCAATCTTCTTCCATCCAAAAACGCTAGATCTTCATACCTTTTCTTGACCCATTCTTCTTCGGTCAGACCAGCTTCCACAAGAACCCTGAGAGACTTCTTTTCTAGCTCTACAGGTAACACTGCCTCCATCCCATATACAAGTTCAAAGGGAGAAGCTCCATTCACTGATTTGAATGTAGTGCGATGCCCCCAGAGCGCGAAAGGAAGTTTCTCAGCCCAGCTTCTATACTTTTTGCACATCTTGGACAGGATTCTTTTAATCTCCTTATTCGCGGCTTCTACTACACCATTAGCCTGAGGGCGATAAGGAGAAGAATGGTGATGCTCAACCTTATACCTATATAGCAATTGACCAACATCTGCTTGAAAATGAGAACCATTGTCTGTAACTATGTGATGCGGAACACCATAGCGACAGAAAATGTTCTGTTCAATGAATCTAGCCACATGCTTAGCGGTCAAAGTTTTGTAGGATTGAGCCTCGATCCATCTAGAAAAGTAGTCTACTGTAACCAATATATACTGATGACCATTCGATGCTGCTGGCGTGATCTTGCCGATAATATCTATACCCCATGCTGAAAAAGGCCAAAAGGGAGCTGTTGGATGGAGTTCAACAGCAGGCAGATGGCTCTGAATTATGTCCTGGCTGATGGTGAACTTTATAGGAGAGAATCTGTTTTCGCACCGCCCCTGAGCGATCTGGAAAACGCTCAATTTAATGTTTTTTGGATTGGAAATGTGATTCTTATTAAGAAAATGGTGACAAAACCTTCTAGGAACGCAATGCCGATAAATCGGTCTTATAAAACATTTTGAGTCGCCACCCATTATTTCGGCAATGGGACCGTTTCCAATTTTATTTTATAAAAGTGACTTCATTTAACCCAATTTTATTTAAGGCCAATTATTCAAAAGACTGGTCAGGCGCACCAAGTGCGATTCTGGGTAAGGAAATTGGGTACGTCGACCCGTTGGAAGTCGACGCCCGGAAAACCGGCCTCTTTTAACCTACAATTTCTAATTTTATTTTATTTTAGAAAAGCCAATTTATTTACTTAAACCCAACCCGAGTAAATCGAACTGAGTTCCTATGTAGAAAATTATTTAATCGTCCCAAATAAATCCATTCATTGCATTCATAATCATTCAAGCCACATCAATCATTCAACCCATAGCAATTAAAATAATTAAAAGACCCGCTCTTGCCTTATGGTTAAAGGCGGGCCACAAACCGAATTTAAAATACATTCTACTCAATATAAATCCAATAAACCCTAATATCCCGAAATCATACATAATAATAAATTAACCTATTTGATTTGATTAAACCATAATCTGCCCATTATTGATTATTTCTTGAATTATAAAAAGAAATGGAACCTTTATTTAATTACACGAAATTGAAGAAAAAATGAAATTATTCTGGAACCCTAGAACAGTCGCGTCACGCAGCTGTTCTATGGAAGCACAGTTGCGTGACGGAACTCCTGGTTGCGTGACGCAGCTGTTCGTGACTTTGGCAAAATTCTCAGATTCATCAATCACTTATTTAAATCATAATATTAAATAAGAAAATAAAAACGAGACAAAAATTATAAATACGAACAGTTCCGTCACGTAGCTAGTCAGGGAAATGTCAACCTCTTTTGGACATGAACAGTTCCGTCACGCACGCAACTGTTCTGGTCCGTAACTACCTTTCAAACTACCTCTTTTACGTTTTCTTTTTATCAAAACTTGTTTAATATACCCCAGAAATGTCCAATAATAGGCAGAATACTACTTAACCAATATCAAACTACCCAAATGTCAACAAAATAGATATCTAATAAATTAACGACTAAGAAAATATCAGGAAGAGTTTAGATGATTACCTAACCCTCAGATTTGAGGATTGCACACGATTTGAATGTCTTAGGAATAAAGTTTCGAGATCCCAGAAGGCCTTTTTACAAAGTTTTAACCAAAAAACCTCTTTTTCTTTTCTTTTCTCGCTTTTTCTCTTTTTTTGTGATTTTATTTTTCAACCTAGTTAATCTCTAAAGCTCGTTTTTCTTCAAGATAACTCAAAGGAGTTCTTGTAGAAAACCTAGCCGCAAATGTTTTCTGTGTTCTCTCAAAAATTGCTCTCCAGTTTTCTCAAAAGTCCCCTTTTGAAAAATAAAAATGCAGTATTTATATGGGTAGGGCAACAGAACATAGCTGCGTCACGCAACTAACAGTTGCGTGACGGACCCGAGAGCTGTGTGACGCAGCTCACTTTTTGGACCGTTGCCACGTATCCACACAAAAAGCAAAACCATTATGTGGGCTTTTCAAGGTGACGTCATCCTGGTTAGAGTTGCGTGACGCAACTATTAGTGCCGTCACGCAACTTATAGCTGCGTGACGCAACCCTAGCGTAGGTCAGACTTTCTTGAATTGGTTTAAATCGATTCTTGGTTTAAAGACTTCTGATTGACCCTGATTCCTTATTCCGCATCCTTGTATCCTCATCGGGTTAGGCGGGGGCATAAAAACACGCGTCAACAGCCGATCTCCCAATACATGGCCAACGGTATCGAAGACCGCCCTCACAAACCCATGGTGCCCACTTCATCCCAATTCCACACAAACAAGGCATAGCAATACCACAACACAAATAATCAAACATTGCATTTAAATGCAGCACATTATATGAATAAAGATCATGCAAATATACAAATATACACATATATATGAATAAGTAGAAAAGCAATAAGCATTTATATAACAAATTAAACAAGTAATAATTAAGTAGTATCTCTATGCATGAAGCAAATAGTAATGCTCTATCTATTATTACCACAGTAATAGAGGAGAAAGGAAGCTCTAGTTTGGATTAGACAGAAAACTTTATTTAAATAGAGAATTAGAAGATTTTATTTCTTAATAATCTTATCAGCAACTATTGGCTATAGCTAATCTAAATTCTACTAAAATTTTGGCAGCACCTCCTCTTAAATTTGTATTGTCCACTTGTTAGAAATAATGTCAAATACTCGTTATACAATTAGTCAACCCACACAGCCCATCCGCCGGGCAATCAACCAAGTCAAGTACTCATCCTCCTCAAACATCAACATTAACACCCAACTATCTCAACCGCTTAACATAAATTTATTTCATATTCTAAATAATACGATTTATTAATCCATATATATATATATATATATATATATATATATATATATATATATATATATATATATATACATGTCTAAGCCAAATGACGCATAAATAGCTTTCACCATTAACTCTTATCTAATATCTTTTAAATTGTACTGTATTCAAAGCTTTGGAATTAACTACTTTACACACTTATATGAATATATCTCATAAATCAAGCAAGAACTATATACATGTCTCTCATATCTCTCTCTCTCCATATTAATGCAAGGACCAAATTTTCGAAGACTAGTTCAAAGGTTCTTAGATTAAACATTCATACTAAGTAAAACATAACCAATCTCATAAAAGTTGTCATATTTGTGAATACCCAAATTTTGAGGCTCAAAGAGCCAGTTTTCCCGGACTGCAAACAGTCCGGCCGGGCCGGAGGCCATTCGGAAAGTTCACCGGAAATATGCCAATATGGTACTTGAAACATCCGGGACGTCGCGAGGATAGCGGAACTGGTCCCGGAATATTTTTTGGAGGTCCGGAACTCCCGAAAAAGCCTCCGGAACGGAAAAATAGCAGAACCACCGGCCTCAGTGGCTCGGGCCGCCAGGTCACCGGCCCCGGCGGCCCAGCCGCCGAGCTCAGGCGGCCCAGGTCGCCGAGCTCCGGCGGCCGGGCTGCCCAGCCATTGAAACAGTCCGTTTTTGCCTATAAATACAGGCCCGGTGTGACCTTTCAACTCACTCAGTCTGTGTTGACGGACGCTTCTTCTCCCCTACGCTCCTTGCGATTCTTTACTGCTTTTCTGCATTTTTAGCTTAGCTTTAATTGCTTTCTTGCTTTGTTAAGTGGTCATTAAAATCAAATTAATTAATTTTCCCTTAACGAGGAGCTTAACCTGGAGTTAAGAAGCGATCGACGATTAAATCAGGTACATGAACTAAACTCTGCCTATTTAATTTTAGCACTTCATGCATGCTTTTCTTCTACTCCTAATAATTCTACAACTGCATAAATGCATTCACGTCAATCATTAGGCAAATAAACTGCCTCAATTAAATAAATTTAGGCTAAACGCCCGGTTAATCAATAATCGTGGTGTTAAGCTTAAATCCGACAATATTGGCTAAAAAACGCCTAGTTAATCAATAACTATGGTGAAATTGCCTCTATTTCAAACAAATTCGGCTTAAGTCCAATTAATCAATAATTGTGACTAAAAGGCTTTAATTCAAACACATTTTTCTTGGCAATAAAATTGCCTACATTACAATCCAGTTAATCAATTTTTGGCAAACACATTGCCTATAAACTAGATTAACTACTTTCAGCGACAACTCACTTAAATCAATTCTTTGGCTAAAAGCCTTCAAATTAATCAACTTATTTTGGCTAAAAGCCTTAAATCAATCATTTTGGCGACAATCGCCTAAATAATCATCTTTTGGCAAACAAAGTGCCTAAATCTTTTGGCTAAAAGCCTTCAAATACCAACTTTTGGCACAAATGCCTTAATCATTTTGGCGACGAATCGCCTAACCAATTTTTGGCAATAAATCGCCGAATCACATCAACTTTTGGCAACAAATTTTCTAAATCAATCTTTTTGGCTAAAAGCCTTAAATCAGCACTTTTGGCAACAAATGCCTAATCAATCAATTCTTCGGCAAAATGCCCAAACAAAATGCACGAAGCATACACACACTCATGCATTAAGCATACCCATTCAAAGCCCTTTAAAAAAGGCCTATCGAACTACGTTGACTTTGATCTTCCATTCAAACGGAAGTACGTAGGCACGTTAGGGATTTAACCCCGAGCGGCAAGTCAAAATCACATAAACACTTTCATTGGTCCAATTGCATTATTTACCCTGCAAAGCATTCATTGTTTTGGTTAGTTCATCAGCATGACATAGTCTCGGGATCCACCTCGGGTTCGTAGACCATGCCTTAACATTGGTTAATTAATCTAGCGTTTAGGTTAATTAAAATTGGAGTCACTTAGGGTTTTTTCCTAGTTTACCCTAAGATAATTAAACAAGGTGGCGACTCACACATTCACGTGCATTTCTGCCCTTAGTCACATGCATTCATATGTCATGATGTTTGGGGTGGGGGGTTCACAGTTTGGCGACTCTGCTGGGGAGTTGTGTAATCGTTTTACATAAAGTGGACTACAATTGTTGTGTAAACTAACCTGCCCTTCTTTAGGGTATTATTTTACTATGCGTTGTTTTGCAGGGTACCTTAACATTGAATCAAGTATTCTTTCTTTAAGAATACGGATAAGGAGAATTTGAACTTAATTGTACAATTTAATTAAATCATTTTAAATTGTTGATTTATTTGTACGATTGAGAATCCTTTTCTCCATTGCATAAAAAATGAATTTCAAATGAATTTCTTCTCTCTCTGTTCAAACTTCTGAGTCTGGATAGCAAGTAGCGCTGATCGGCAGGTCTCTTTGATTATGTCGACGGATAGCCAAAGCGTCCTCCCTGTTACCGCAAACCGTCCCTAATCTTTTTGGGGATGGCCCATGGGCATGCGTACTGTTGGACCCATGCGAAACTCTTTGTTTCGCATGTGGTTAGGTATATCCATGCCCTAGGTTCAAGGGTCCCTTTATAAGCCTATTCTCTATTTGCGTCATAGCCTATAGAACCTATCCTTTAGGACTGTATGCACCCAATGATCTGAATCATATCATGAACAGATTATGACGTGATGTTGTGCGCATTCATGACATGTCATCACATTAAGAGGAACACAAAACACCCTTCTTTAATCATGCACAGTTGGACAAAGAGTCGATCCATCTCACATCAGTTACCCTGATACACCAACCACCGTACTTAATCCAACTACCCTTATCCTTACAGGTACCCCCTGTTCAAGTGCCAGCATTAGTGCCAGCCACACCTACGGTGCTATCACCAGCTTCACCAGCTTCACCAGCTACACCAGTCTCACCTGCAACTCCTACAACCTTACCTGCATCAATGGCATCACTCACCGACATCCAAACCCTCATCGAACAACTGGAGGCCAGAATGGAGGCCAGAATGAATGAGGCATTGGCTGCCCAACGAACTGCCCTGATAGCCGAGTTGGGCAATGGTAATGGCAATGGGGCTTCGGCGGGGGGAAGTGGATCTGCTGCCTCCAACCAGGGTCCTGCTGCTGAACCTACAAACCCTGCCCTGAACCTGGATGATATGCCCTCCAAAACTGCTTCTGAGCTGGAAGCTCAAAGAATGAGAGAGAAACTAGAACTCCTAGAAAGATCTATCACCGCTCTCAAAACCCACAAGGAAGTGGTGGACATGGACTCCTTGTCCTTGTTCCCTGAAGCCAGACTACCCACAAAATTCAAGATGCCCAACATGGACAAATTTGATGGAACTACTTGTCCTAAAACTCACTTGAAAATGTATGTGGGTGCTCTTAACCCGTTTGGATTGAGCAGCGAGCTCCTTGCTCAGTTGTTCCAACAATCTCTCACCGGTGCTGCATTAAGATGGTTTGTTAGCCTGGATCGGTCTAAGATGAAGACCTGGGAAGACATTTGCAATGCATTTAATTCCCAATACCACTATAATATGGAGGTGGATGTTACTCGAAGGGAACTAGAAACCACCAAGCAAAAGAATAATGAACCCTTTTCCTCGTTCCTTACGAGGTGGAGGGCCAAGGCCGCCCAAATGATTAACCGGCCTTCAGAACAAGAACAGGTAGACATAATAATAAAGAACCTGCAGCCCATCTACCAGCAACAACTACGAACCCAATATCTACCCACGTTTCAGTCGCTCATTGCCACTGCTACGAAAGTAGAAGATCTGATTCAAATGGGGCAACTGAAAGAAGACTCAGGAACCTCCAAATATAAGAAACCTAGCCAACCTGGCAAAGTCCACGAAGTGGCAATCATCACCCCCACCAACCCTTTACGTGTGGGGAATATGAGAAATGGCAATCAGTCCAGAAGAACTTATACTGATCTCGGGATGCCAATCCTTTTGGTTTTCCGAGAGGCTGTCAAAGCCAACTACATCAAGCCCTTGGAAGCAAGGCCACCACCATACCCATTACCAAGGAATTACAAAGCTGATGAATACTGTGAATACCATCAGGGGTATGGGCATAAGACTGAAGCATGCTGGACACTCAAGAACCGCATCCAGGATCTGGTGGATAACGATTCAATTATTCCCAGAAGCAAGCTAACATTAGCACTAACCCCCTACCAAATCACGGGGTAAATGCTATAATGGCTGACCAGGAACTGATCGATCCTTTCGAACTGTTCCTAGAAATGAATAACATCTGTGTCCTGGATCTGAATGACCTAACTGAAGAGGTCGACGCCATCACCAGGAGCGGAAGGCAATATGAACCATTGGTCCTGGATAACATCCAAAATAAGCCCTACCAGAGGGTAGAGGAGCCAAAGGAGGACCCGGTACTTGCACAGCTAAAAAAGACACAAGCTAAAGTATCAATTTGGGAACTGTTGGCATCATCTTTTCCTCATCGCCAAGCTCTTTGCAAGGCTTTGAGCCAACTTCAAACATCGGTAGAGGTTAGCCCTGAAGTGCTAGTGTCCACCATCACCCAATCATTTAAAAAGCAAAGCATCGGGTTTTCTGATGATGACTTGCCCAAGGAGGGAGGCAGTCACAACAATGCCCTTTATGTCACGGTTCAAACCAGAGACAAAACTGTGCCCATGGTTCTCATTGACAATGGGTCAGCACTAAACGTCTGCCCACTAAGGGTAGCCAGCTGCCTAGGGTTGGAGGAAATGGATTTCACCCCATCTGACCAGATAGTGAAAGCCTATGACAGCACCCGAAGGGAAGTGTTGGGGGTTGCTACGCTGAAGTTAACAGTCGGGCCAGCTGTGATGGAAGTCCCATTCCAGGTAATTGATGTACCAACTAGCTTCAACCTGCTTCTGGGCCGACCATGGATACACCACACTAAGGCAGTACCCTCGACCTTGCACCAAAAGGTCAAGTTTCCCTATGAGGACAAAGTTATCACCATTCAGGGGGATGACTACAGCCAGCTTAAGAAACCAAAGGGCCAGCCTCTCTTTGAGGTCAACCTTGAAACTGCCAACTTGCCCCTCTCGAGATTTCAGTATGACACTGTGCAGTTCATAGAAGGAAAGACTGCAAACTCTCGAATTCTCTTTGATTTCGGGACGGTACAAATAAACTGCATAGTGCCTTTGATGCTTAATATGTCCTATTTTCCAGGAATGGTTATGGCCAGATCCGGGAAAACATACCCCAAACTGCAAGCCTGGGAATGTCCAGTGAATGAAGGGACCTTTGGACTGGGTTATGAGCCCACTAATGAAGACCGAGCTAAGAGAACTAGAAGGGGAAGGAAGGAGAGTGTACAGATGCGGCCTTACCTTCTGACTCTGAACAGTTACTTCTGCAAACCGGGGGAAGCAGTTCCTTACTGTGGCTTCCGAGAACCATTTTGCTGCCCGACCGCTAAGAAGATGCTGCCTGGGTTAGAGATATTCTCAGATGTCTGGGGCAACAAGCCCGGAACAATAACTGAACTGGAAACAGAAGACTTCATGTAGCCTAGTCTCTTTGATGAGGTTGCGGTTATCACAGGAAATGATGGGAATCAAGACCTGCTCGACCTGATCAAGCCGAATGAAGGACCTCTCAACAACTGGTACGCCGAGGAGGAGCGCGCTGCTGATAAACCCCCTCCCGAGTCAAACCTAGTACCTAACTCTATAATCAAGTCCTGTATTAAGTCTGAGTCTGACCCCGAGTCTGAAACCGAGTCAGAGTCCAGTTCCAGTTCTGAGTCGTCTGTGTCGGATATAGAAGATCCAGTTTTCAAATTTGATGTAACTTTTGAAGACGATTCCGTCATAATCAATAAAGGCCTGCAAATTTTTGACTACCCCGCGTGTCTATCTTTCCAAGCATTTCCAAGCAAAAATGAAAAAGAAATAAACGAAATAAAAAATGAAAAAGAAAAAATAATGATTGGCAAAGAAGAAAATGAACACACATACATTGCATCTGATTGTATGAACAGGGAACAGGTCAGTGAATGTTTGAAGAATTTTGCCGATTGCTTCATGTGGAAGTCGAGTGACATCACGGGAATAGACCCAGCAATAGTGGTGCACAAGATTCCGGTATATCCTGAGGATAAGCCAGTGAAACAGAAGCTAAGAAGAATGAAGACAGAATGGTCCTTGAAAATCAAGGAGGAAGTTGCCAAGCAACTGGAGAACAAGTTCATAGAACCCATTGCCTACCCGACGTGGTTAGCAAACATTGTGCCGGTGCTGAAGAAAGATGGCAAAGTCAGAATGTGTGTGGATTACCGGGATTTGAATAAAGCATGTCCGAAGGACGACTTTCCCCTGCCGCATATTGACTTGCTGGTTGACCGAATGGCTGGACACTAGATGGTCTCCTTGACTGATCTCGCTGTCGGGTACAATTAGATAATGATGCATTTGCCGGACAAGGAGAAAACAGCGTTCATCACGGAGTGGGGAACCTACTGCTACAGGGTCATGCCCTTTGGGCTCAAAAATGCCGGGGCAACTTATCAAAGAATGGCAACGACCATCTTCCACGACATGATTCATAAAGAAGTAGAAGTGTACGTGGACGATATGGTCGTTAAATCAAAAACAACTGAAGAACATACGACAGCACTTGAGAAGTTCTTCCTTAGGCTTCGAAAGTACAATTTAAAGCTCAACCCGGCAAAATGTCTGTTTGGAGCTACGTCCGGAGTATTTCTGGGGCATATGGTCAGCCAGAGGGGCATAGAGATTGACCCTTCAAAAGCCAAAGCCATTTTGGAAATGCCAGCACCAAAGACGGAAAAAGAAGTTCAGGGTTTCCTGGGAAGGCTACAGTACATCAGCCGGTTCATCAACAAATTGGCCGATACTTGTGGTCCAATTTTCAAATTACTCAGGAAAGGAGTAGCAGTCAAATGGAATGAGGATTGTCAGAAAGCTTTCGACCTGTGAACCCCTCCCCCAAATATCAAGCATATGAATGAATGTGACTAAGGGCAGAAATGCACGTGAATGTATGAGTCGCCACCTTGTTTAATTATTTTAGGGTAAACTAGGAAAAAACCCTAAGTGACTCCAATTTTAATTAACCTAAATCTAGATTAATTAACCCAATGATTAAGGCATGGTCTACGAACCCGAGGTGGATCCCGAGACTATGTCACGCTGATGAACTAACCAAAACAATGAATGCTTTGCAGGGTAAAATGATGTAATTGGACCAATGAAAATGTTTATATGATTTCGACTTGCCGCTCGGGGTTAAATCCCAAACGTGCCTACGTACTTCTGTTTGAATGGAAGATCAAAGTCGACGTAGTTCGATAGGCCTCTTTTAGAGGGCTTTGAATGGTTATGCTTAATGCATGAGTGTGTGTATGCTTTGTGCATTTTGTTATTTTGTTTAGGCATTTTGCCAAAGAATTGATTGATTTTTAGGCATTTGATGCCAAAAATGTTGATTTTAATGGCTTTTAGCCAAAAAGATTGATTTAGGCATTCGTTGCCAAAAAAATGATTAATTTTAGGTGATTGTCGCCAGAATGATTGATTTTAAAGCTTTTAGCCAAAAAGAGTGATTTAAGCAATTTGATTGCCAAAATGATGTTGATTGGGCGATTGTCGCCAAAATGATTGATTTAAGGCTTTTTGCCAAAATAAGATGATTAATTTTAAGGCATTTTGCCAAAAGATCGATTTAATTGTAGGCAATTTGTTGCCAAAACGTGATCGAATAAGGCTTTTAGCCACAATTATTAATTAATTGGACTTAAGCCGGATTTGTTTGAAATAAAGGCGCTTACACCATAGCTATTAATTAACTAGGTGTTTTAAGCCAATATTGTCGGATTTAGGCTTTAATACCACGATTATTAATTAATCGGGCATTTAGCCTAAATTTATTTAATTGAAGCAATTTGTTTGCCTAATGATGACATGGATGCATTTATGCAGTTGTAGAATTATTAGGAGTAGAAAAGAAGCATGCATGAAGTGCTAAAATTAAATAGGCAGAGTTCAGTTCATGTACCTGATTTAATCGTCGACCGCTTCTTAACTCCAGGTTAAGCTCCTCGTTAAGGGAATTAATTTTAATTTAATTTTAAGTGACCAAGTATCACAACAATAAAATAAAACTAAAATTAAAAAAATGCAAGAAAGCAGTAAAGAATCGCAAAGAGCGTAGGGAGGAGCGTCCGTCAACACAGACTGAGTGTCCCAAAACGGAGGCCCCGGGGCCACTTTTATAGGAAAAATAAGCCCCGAGGGCGGTCCTGCCCGCCCTGGATGGGCGGGCGTGCCCGCCTAGCTGGGCGAGCGTGCCCGCCGGACTGGGCGGGCATGCCCGCCCTTACCGGGCGGGCCTGTCCGCCTGGCTGGGAGGGCGTGCCCTCCTCTTTCTTCCTCTTTTTCGTTCCGGAGGCTTTTTCGGGAGTTCCGGACCTCCAAAAAATATTCCGGGACCAGTTCTGCGATCTCCGTAATTTTTCGGACATTTCAAGTACCATATTGGCATACTTTCGGTGAATTCCCAAAATGGCCTTCAGTCCGGCCGGACTGTTTTCAGTCCGGGAAAATAGGCTTTCTGAGCCTAAAAATTTGGGTATTCATAGTTGCCCCCCACCGGCGACCATAAGGATGATTTATGGGAGTCGGTGGTTGTCTGAAACACAAATTTTAAAGGCGAAGAATAGACGCGTCCAAAAGACCCGCCTCTTGGCCCCTTTTCCTCTATAAATAGCTCAAACTTTCCATTCACATTCATTCCCATCTTTTCCTCTAAAGATCTCTCTCAAATCCTCTCATCCTTCTCTAGCAATGACTTCTTCGAGCCATAGCAGCGATGAAGACCTTCTAGAATCCCTGGGGATTTCTCTTGACGAGATCCGGGTGACAGCAGATGCCGACACTCATGCTTCCGTCACTGGTGTCTACGTCCAGGTCAGTCCCCTATCACTTTTATTATTTGGGCGTTAGGCCCGAATGATGCAAAGTTTTGAGCCTCTATGGCCTGACCTACGAAAACAAACTTTATTTCCTACACTTACTGTCTTATTAGTATGCATGCTAGGAGAGATTTAAGACATCATCCTTAGTAAGGAACTAAAGAATAATCTTAAGCCAATTTTACCTTTTTAGGATTCACACTTTAGGCTGGATGTAGGCGAGGCCTCTATTGCTGAGATCCCAATTGATATACTTGACCCCAACAACCCGGTCGGGGCCATCATCAGTCCTTCTCATCTGGACTTTTTAAGACATCTTGAGCTTGGTAGGCAGAATTACAAGAGCCTACTGGGTGCACTGGCTGAGAGATGGTGGGACACTACCAACACTTTTCATTTCTCTTGGGGTGAGATGACAATGACCCCAACTGATTTCTCGGTGATCTCCGGGCTTTCGTTTGGCACTCGACCGATTGAGCTGTATGACGACTGGAGGACTGAGGTCACCCCTGATCGGATGATGGAGCTGATAGGGATTGACCTGCCAAGAATTGTTAGTTCTAGCTCTTCTACCCCTACTCTGAGTATTTCGAGACACTGGCTATCCCTCCAAGCCCCTAACGTGTACGCTAGACACAGGCAGGGAGAGCTAACGGCTACTCAGGTAGCTAGGTTCACTCTGTTGCTGCTATTTGCTTCGACCTTCTGGTCTAACAGGAAAGAGAAGTTTAATCCTTCGATTCTGAAGAGTTTGGAAGACTTGGCCCACCTTACTGAGTATGACTGGGCTGGCGCTATCCTGAGCCGCATGTATGATGATATGTGCGATCTGAGTCGAGGCCACTGCAAGCTCAGCGGGACCTACTATTTCTGGGAGGTAATGTAAAGAACATATACTCACGCTGTGTTGTCTCTCTCTTTTTTTTCTTCTTTTGATTCTTTCTTCCGTTTTGTAGACTTGGGCTTTTGAGTATTTTCCCTTCACCCGTCCAGAGTTGACTCATCCTGATTTTGGATTAGGGTTGGCACCTTTGGCCTGGAGGTGGTACCGAGCCAATCATCGGTCCGTTCTACGCAAGAAATCTTTAGGGGACCTGCGGGCCTTCTTCGACACTTGTACCATAGAGCAGGTGAGTGCCTTTTAGTCTTCCTTGAGTATGCGAAAATAAAAAAGGATTTATTAACACATTTGCTTCTCATTGCATAGGTGGAGGTGGGGGCGATGAATGCCCGACTCCAAAATTTGATTGAGGCTGATCCCCACTTCCGGCGATCAGAGGCCTTGTCCAGGCGGCGGATTGTCTTACCACATCCTGTCTTGAGGCGCTATTACCTGGGCGAGAGAGTAGACTTCCAGATTAGAGGTTGCCGCTCCGTTCCTCATCATCCCCCTGAGGACATGCGAGCGGGCAAGCAGATGATTCTTACCGATGCCCATATCGAGGGTATTCCGCATATGGAATTTATCCGGAGTGGGGATTATGATGAATTTTGCCAGATGTTTCTGATGCAACCTATTGGATCTCGTCTTGACAACCTTCCGAGGTCGACCCCTTCCCAGCGGCTTGGCACCCGTTCTTCTCGGGCTTCAGGCCCCTCGTCCAGGACCCCAAGGAGGAGGCCTACGACCCGTCCCTCTTCTTCCACTCCGGTGGAGGGTCCGTCTCGGGCTGGCCCTTGTCATTCAGCTGGTGCCTTCAGGATTCCCCGGGCTATTTTAGAGGCTACTGGGCCAATTCATCCGAGCTTGGCCAATCTGCACCTTCCATACAGTATTCCCTACTACACTCCTGATGGTACTTCATCTCTCCGGGAGGTCTCTTTGCGGAATGTGAATCCCCTGGCTCTTCCCCCCGAGGACATCACTGAGGTAAAAATGGATAAATCTCTCACAAAAAGGATTCATAAGAGATTTGATATTGACTTAAAAAAAACATGCTTCTTTTTTTTCTTTTTTTTTTTTTTTTTTTTTTTTTGGTTTCCCAGGTTCCCGTTAGATTAGTCAAACAGATGATGGAGCTAGTTCTCGGTATGCAGGAGGAGCTAACTTCAGCTTGGACCTTGCAGGCCTGTGATGACCAGAGGAGGAGGAGGACTCGTCACTGATACTTGTGTTTTACTTGCTCTATTTGCCATAATTTGTACTGAACTTTCACTGTATTTTCTGACTCTTGGTTGTACTTCTGAACCTTGGCTATATTTCTGTAGCGAACCTTATTTGTACCTGCACTTGATTAGTACCGAGAGAATGCATGCATGATTATCAAATTCGAGAGAGCATTTTTCTTTTTTCTTTTTTTTTAGAAAAAAAACTGAAATGCACACCCCCATCTTCTTTTTTTTTTTTAAAAAAAAAAAAAACTAAAACAAAAGGACACACAAAAAAATTTTTTTTTTTTTTAAAAAAAAAAAAAGACAATAAATAATAAATAGGATAAATAAAAGGACATGAATCCCTTTTACAACCATAGCATGCACAGCTGGACTAGGAGTCTCTCCAAGGTTGAAAAGATCAATTTGGGGAGGTACGGTATTTCTCTTGTTATTACTCTTAGGGGTGTAGTCATTGACTGGATCTTCTTAAAGGCCTGTATTAGACTTTGGGACCCTGAGGCCCATGTTTTCCGGTTTGGGGCTATGATGGAGGAGATGTGCCCTCTCTTTGAGGAGTTTTGTGCCATTATAGGGTGTGACCCCAATGCCCCTTTGGTTAAGCACGAGGTAAAAATTGGGTATGTTAGGTCATTTGAAACCCTATTTCAGTTTAGCCGACCCCAAGCTAAGGCTATGATTGTTGATGACCAAAAAGCAATTCTGCTGCCTCTAATTGATGAATTCTCAGAGGCTTGCCCAGATGACCCAAACCGGATGAGGCTGAGGATGCGGGCCTTGGTTTTCTGTTTATTGGCCGGTTTCTTATTTAACCGGGATCCAAGCTTTGGGGATTTGCGTCTTTGCCCCATGGTTCTACAAATGGAGGATATGGGCTGTATTGGCGGCATTGTACTGGCAGAAACTATTAGGAGCCTTGACAGGGCTGCTTTAGGGTTTGATGATTGGGCAGTTTCTCCCATTATTCTCCAGGTATGTCTCTTTATTATCACTCCACATTTTTTCTTCCCCTCTTTTTTTTTATCATTCCCTTGTAACAGAAAGGATCCATTACTCAGGTTTGGTTGAAGGACCACCTTCAAGTGGTTACTGCTCCTACTTCCTTTCCTTATAACCCTTCTCAGTATCGCATGCGGAGGATTTTAATCTCACATCTCACTGCCGATGCATGGACTTCATGGTTGATTGAGTTGGGTCCGAATGAGATTCTGTGGTTCATATCCTGGTACAACATCAACCGTTTTATCCAGGTTAGCTTTCATCACACCCGGGTTTACCTTCTGGGCCTTACACATTGTACTTGGTACTGTGCTTCGCGCGTCTTGCGACAGATGGGGATAGATCAGACTGTTCCGATTACGGACGACTTTCCTGCCGATTCAGCCATTACCCCGGGTGTTACCCGAGCTGTCCTTAAGGCTTGGATTAGAGATCACCGTACGGTTAGGCCCTTGCCTAATCCTACCAGTATTCAGACTTCTCCTGAGTATCGAGCCTGGTTCATTGCCACTGTCTGGCCAATTGAGAGACCAAGGAGGATTGCCCTGCTGAGTGCACTTGAAGGATGGGTTCAGGCTGATGAGATTGGGACTGGTGAGGAGATTGTGCTGGCTCCTCAGACAGGCGAGGCTGGGCAGAGTTCGATAGCTAAGGGTGACTCGGAGGATGTTGCTCCACGGAGGAGACGGGACACCTAGGCTCCTATAGGCTTTTGGATTTTTTCTTTTGACTTTTGTTTTGGCTTTAGGTTTTTTTTTTTTTTTGGATGTAGTTTTGCCTTTTTGGCTCTCTTTTATTTGAGACTTTGACTTGGATTTTATTATTCATTGGACTTTTCTTTTTTTTTTCGCTTGCTTTAATTATGAATGACATTTTGCCTTTTAGCTTTCCAAGCACTTTCCAACTTTTATTTATTTAAAGCTCTAACTTTTGCCTAAGCCGCCCTTTCGGGTTTTCGGCTTAGCAGGCCCCGACTCTTGCCTAAGCCGCCCTCTCGGGTTTTCGACTTAGCGGGTTTTTCTTTCTTTCTTTTTTTTCTTTTTTTTTTATTATTGGCAAAGAAGAAAAGAGTTATGAAATAATAAAATTTTTTTTATATTAATGTTTAGACCGTGTCCAAAGAGGACTGCCTACATATCTCCGATATATAATTCCTTTTTTCCAAAGAGAATCAGGTCCAATGTAGTTCAAATGTGCAATGATTACAATTATACAAAATATCTTTTCAACTAATCTAAATTACATGGACTTGTGAATTCCAAACCATCCAAATCAGTCAAGATGACGGCTCCGCCAGATAGGATCTTTTTCAACACATAGGGTCCCGCCCAATGAGGACGAAACTTCCCACGTGGGTCTATTATTGGCTGTCTAATTTCTTTCAAAACCAAACAACATTCTTCCAACTTCCGGTCTTTGACCCTCTTATTAAAATGTCGCGCCATTCTTCTTTGATAAACTTGAGTCTGGTGGATTGCTCGCAATCGTTTTTCATCCATACCCAAGAGTTGCAAATGATAGTTCTCAGCCCAATCTGCTTTGCCGATCTGGCTTTCTCGGATAACTCTCGCCGACTGAACTTCCAGCTCAATAGGCAGCACTGCTTCCATGCCATATATTAAGGAATACGGGGTTGCCCCAGTAGGTGTCCTGATTGAAGTTCTGTACCCCCACAAGGCATTTGGCAATTGTTCATGCCACGCTCTATGTTTCTGAACTGTCTTCTGCAAAATGACCTTTATAGCCTTGTTTGCAGCCTTTACAGCCCCATTTGTCTGTGGGTGATAGGGTGAAGACTTGTGATGCTGAATCTTCTTTTGCTTCAGTAGGTCTGAAAATTCACTTTGAAAGTGAGACCCGTTATCAGTAATGATCTCGAATGGTGTTCCATACCGACAAAGGATGTTGGTACGAACGAACTGTGCTGTCTTCTTGGCATTCAAGACCGAATAGGAGGCTGCTTCAATCCACTTAGTGAAATAATCAACAGCAACCAGGATGAATTGATGGCCATTGGAAGCCTTTGGATGGATCTTTCCGATCACGTCTATGCCCCAAGTGGCAAAAGGCCATGGTGAAGTAATGGGATTTAGATTGACCGGAGGCTGTCTTTGCAGCTTCGCAAAAATCTGACACTCATGGCACTTCCGCGCGTGCCTCACGCAATCTGCATTCATGGTCGACCAGTAATAACCCAGGTTCATAATTTTCCGAGCCAAGGCTATCCCGTGCATGTGCGGACCAGACTCTCCGTTGTGTAAGGAATTCATGATGCTTTGAGCTTCTCCTTCATCAACGCACCTTAGGTGCAGGCCATTCCAACTCCTTTTATACAGAACTCCCCCAGTAAGGAAATATCCAGACGCTAACTGTCTCAATGTCCGTTGGTCAGTCTTGTTGGACCTCTCCGGGTAGGCTTCATTCTGGAGATAATTCTGTATGTCCCAAAACCACGGCTTGTCATCGACTAGATTCATGACATATGCTGGCTGCTTCTGTAGTCGAACCGTCAGAGGTCGAATGACTTGACCTCCCCCTACATTAACCATGGAGGCCAGAGTTGCTAAGGCATCTGCAAACTGATTTTTGGCGCGTGGCAGATAGTGGAAAGATAGTTCCTCAAACTGTTGAGCTAATTCATCCAAGCGTCGTAGGTAAGGAACCAACCGCTCTTCCTTAATTTTCCATTTCCTTAGAGCTTGAGAGACTATCAGGTTGGAATCTCCAAAAACCCTAAGGAATTTTATTTCTCTTTCCAAGGCCGCTTCTAACCCCTTGATGCAAGCTTCATACTCGGCTTCGTTGTTGGTACAGTCGAAGTCTAGTTTGACTGCGATTGGGACGTATTCTCCACAAGGAGTTTTGAATACGACTCCAACCCCGTTCCCATGGTAGTTTGAAGCTCCATCAAAGTACATCTCCTAGACCTCACTTTCTAAACTCAGCAGGTCTTCATCAGGAAATTCTACCTCCGGCATTTGGTCTTCGACCGGTAATTCTGCTAATTGGTCAGCCAAGGCTCCGCCTTTTACTGCCTTCCGTTGTACAAATTTTAAATCATAAGCTGCAAGCACTGACACCCACTTAGCCATCTTACAGTCAAGAACCGGCCTCTCCATAAGGAATTTCAAGGGGTTCGATTCAGAAATCACGTATGTAGTGTAAGACGAGAGATAGTGCTACAGCTTTGTACAGGCCCAAACTAGAGCCAGGCACAGTTTCTCTATCTTATTGTATTTTAGCTCATATTCCAGCATCCTCTTGCTAAGGTAATACACGGCGTTTTCTACCCTCGTATCTTCAGCTTGTTGAGCTAGCATTGCACCCATCGCTTCTTCTGTCACTGACAGGTACAATAACAAAGGCTTTCCTAGCCTTGGTGGCTGTAACACTGGCGGGGATAGCAGGTACTTCTTGATTTGGTCAAAAGCTTTCTGACACTCTTTATTCCATTTAACTGCTATTCCTTTCCTGAGTAACTTGAAGATCGGTCCACAAGTGTCGGCCAATTGATTGATGAATCGGCTGATGTACTGTAACCTCCCCAGGAGACCCCGAACTTCTTTTTCCGTCCTCGGTGCTGGCATTTCCAGAATGGCCTTGGCTTTTGAAGGGTCAATCTCTATGCCCTTGCAACTGACCATGTGCCCCAGAAATACTCCGGACGTGGCTCCAAACAGACATTTTGCCGGATTGAGCTTTAAATTGTACTTTCGAAGTCTAAGGAAGAACTTCTCAAGTGCTGTTGTATGTTCTTCGGTCGTTCTTGATTTGACAACCATATCGTCCACATACACTTCTACTTCTTTGTGAATCATGTCATGGAAGATGGTTGTTGCCATTCGTTGATAGGTTGCCCCGGCATTTTTGAGCCCAAAAGGCATAACCCTGTAGCAATAGGTTCCCCACTCTGTGATGAACGCCGTTTTCTCTTTGTCCGGTTCATGCATCATTATTTGATTATAACCGACAGCAAGATCAGTCAAGGAGACCATCTCGTGTCCAGCCATTCGATCCACTAACAAGTCGATGTGCGGCAGGGGGAAATCGTCCTTCGGACATGTTTTATTCAAATCCCGGTAGTCCACACACATTTGTACCTTTCCATCCTTCTTTGGCACCGGCACAATGTTTGCTAACCATGTCGGGTAGGCAATAGGCTCTATGAACTTGTTCTCCAGTTGTTTGGCAACTTCCTCCTTGATTTTCAAGGACCATTCTATCTTCAATCTCCTTAGCTTCTGCTTTACTGGCTTAGCCTCAGGATATATCGGAATCTTATGCACCACTATTGCTGGGTCAACTCCGATGATGTCACTTGCTTTCCACATGAAGCAATCAGCAAATTTCTTTAAACATTCACTGATCTGTTCCCTGTTCATACAATCATATGCAATGTACGTGTATTCATTTTCTTCTTTGCCAATCATTATTTTTTCTTTTTCATTTTTTATTTCATTTACCTGATTATTTTTGCTTGGTAATGCTTGGAAAGATAGGCACACAGGGTAATCAAGAATTTGCAAGCCTTTATTGATAATGACGGAATTGTCTTCGAAGATTACATCAAATTTGAAATCTGGATCTTCTAGATCCGACACAGACGACCCGGAACTGGAACTAGACTCTGACTCGGTTTCAGACTCAGGGTCAGACTCAGACTCAGTACAGGACTTTATTACAGACTCGGGTACTAGGCTTGACTCGGGAGGGGGTTTATCAGCAGCGCGTTCCTCCTCGGCGTACCAGTTGGTGAGAGACCCTTCGTTCGGCTTGATCAGATCTAGCAGGTCTCGATTCCCGTCATCTCCTGTGATAACCGCAACTTCGTCAAAGAGACTAGGCTGCATGAAGTCTTCTGCTTCCAGCTCAGTTACTGTTTCGGGCTTGTTGCCCCAGACATCTGAGAATATTTCCAACCCAGGCAGCATCTTCTTAGCGGTTGGGCAGCAAAAAGGTTCTCGGAAGCCACAGTAAGGAACTGTTTCTCCCGGTTTACAGAAGTAACTGTTTAAAGTCAGAAGGCAAGGCCGCATCTGTACACTCTCCTTCCTTCCCCGCCGGGTTCTCCCAACACGGTCTTCATTAGTGGGTTCATAACCCAGTCCAAAGGTCCCCTCATTCGCTGGACATTCCCAGGCTTGCAGTTTGGGGTATGTTTTTCCGGATCTGGCCATAACCATTCCTGGCAGATAGGACATCTTAAGCATCAAGGGCACTATGCAGTTTATTTGCACCGTCCCGAAATCAAAGAGAACTCGGGAATTTGCAGTCCTCCCTTCTATGAACTGCACAGTATCATATTGAAATCCTGAGAGGGGTAGGTTGGCAGTTTCAGGGTTGACCTCAAAGAGAGGCTGGCCCTTTGGCTTTTTGAGCTGGCTATAGTCATCCCCTTGAATGGTGATGACTTTGTCCTCGTAGGGAAACTTGACCTTTTGGTGTAAGGACAAGGGTACTGCCTTAGTGTGGTGTATCCATGGTCGCCCCAGGAGCAGGTTGAAGCTAGTCGGTACATCAATCACCTGGAATGGGACCTCCATCACAGCTGGCCCAACTGTTAATTTTAGCGTAGCGACCCCCAGTACTTCCCTCCGGGTGCTGTCATAGGCTTTCACTATCTGGTCCGAGGGAGTGAAGTCAGTTTCTTCCAACCCTAAACAGCTGGCTACTCTCAGTGGGCAGACGTTCAGTGCTGACCCATTATCGATGAGAACCATGGGCACGGTTTTGTCTCGCGTCTGAACAGTGACATAGAGAGCATTGTTATGAGTGCCTCCCTCCTTAGGCAAGTCGTCATCAGAGAAACCGATGCTTCGTGTTTTAGATGATTGGGTGAGGGTGGATACTAGCACTTCAGGGCTAACCTCTACCGATGTCTGAAGTTGGCTCAAAGCCTTGCAAAGAGCTTGGCGATGAGGAAAGGATGATGCCAAAAGTTCCCAGATTGACACCCTAGCTTGTGTCTTTTTTAACTGTGCAAGTACCAGGTCTTCTTTTAGTTCTTCTGCCCTCTGGTAGGGTTTATTTTGAATTTTGTCCAAGACTAACAGTTCATATTGTCTCCCGCTCCTGGTTATAGCATCAAGTTCTTCGGTTAGGTCATTCAAATCCAAGACACAGATGTTATTCATTTCTAGGAACAGTTCGAAAGGATCGATTAGTTCCTGATCAACCATAATAGTATTTACCCCGTGATTTGGTAAGGGGTTGGTATTAATGTTGGGCTTACTCCTTGGAATAATTGAACCGTTGTCCACCAGGTCCTGGATGCGGTTCTTGAGCGTCCAACACGCTTCAGTCTTGTGCCCATGCCCCTAATGATACTCACAGTATTCATCAGCCCTGTAATTCCTTAGTAGTGGATTTGGTGGCGACCTTGCTTCCAAAGGCTTAATGTAGTTGGCCTTGACAGCCTCTCGGAATACCATAAGGATTGGCATCCCGAGGTCAGTATAGGTTCTCCTGGGCTGATTGCCATTTCTCATGTTCCCCACACGTAAAGGATTCGTAGGGGTGATGCTTGCCACTTCGTGGACTTTACTAGCTTGGCTAGGTTTCTTGTATTTCGAGGATCCTGAGTCTTCTTTCAGTTGCCCCATTTGAATCAGATCTTCTACTTTCGTAGCAGTGGCAATGAGCGACTGAAACGTTGGTAGATACTGGGTTTGTAGTTGGTGTTGGTAGACAGGCTGCAGATTTTTTATTATTATGTCCACCTGCTCTTGTTCAGAAGGCCGATTAATCATCTGGGCAGCCTTGGCCCTCCACCTCGTAAGGAACGAGGAAAAGGGTTCATTGTTTTTCTGCTTTGTGGTTTCTAGTTCTCTTCGAGTGACATCCACCTCCATGTTATAGTGGTATTGGGAATTAAATGCATTGCAGATGTCTTCCCATGTTTTCATTTTGGATCGGTCTAAACTGACAAACCACCGCAATGCAGCACCGGTAAGAGATTGTTGGAACAACTGAGCAAGGAGCTCGCTGCTCAATCCAAATGGGTTAAGAGCGCCCACATACATTTTCAGATGAGTTTTGGGACAAGTGGTCCCATCAAATTTGTCCATGTTGGGCATCTTGAACTTAGTTGGCAACCTGGCTTCAGGGAACAAGGACAAGGAGTCCATGTCCACCACTTCCTTGTGGGTTTTGAGAGCAGTGATGGACCTTTCTAGGAGCTCTAGTTTCTCTCTCATTCTCTGAGCTTCCAGCTCAGAGGCAGTTTTAGAGGGCATATCATCCAAGTTCAGGGCAGGGTTTGTAGGTTCAGCAGCAGGACCCTGATTGGAGGCAGCAGGTCCACTTCCCCCGGCGGAAGCCCCATTTCCATTACCATTTCCCAATTCAGCTATCAGGGCGGTCCTTTGGGCAGCCAACGCCTCATTCATTCTGGCCTCCATTCTGGCCTCTAGTTGTTCAATGAGAGTTTGGATATCAGCAAGTGATGCCATTGGTGCAGGTGAAGCTGTTGAGGTTGTAGGTGAAGCTGGTGTAGCTGGTGAAGCTGGTGATAGTACTGTAGGTGTGGCTAGCACTGATGTTGGCACTTGGATTGTGGGCACCTGTAAGGATAAGGGTAGCTGGATTAGGTACAGTGGCTGGTGTATCAGGGTAACTGATGTGTAGATCGACTCTTTTGTCCAACTGTGCATGAATGAGGAGGGTATTTCATGCTCTCTTTATGTTTACCTCATGTTTATGATATGTCGTGAATGCGCATAACAACACGTCATAAACTATTTAATGGTATGGTTCACATCATTGGGTGCATACAGTCCTAAAGGATAGGTTCTATAGGCTATGACACAAATAGAGAATCGGCTTGTAAAGGGACCCTTGAACCTTGAGTATGGATATACCTAAACACATGTGAAACAAAGAGTTTCGCGTGGGTCCAACGGTACGCATACCCATGGGCCACCCCCAAAAGGATTAGGGGCGGTTTGCGGTAATAGGGAGGACGCTTTGGCTGTCCGTCGACATAATCAAAGAGACCTGTCGATCAGCGCTACTTGCTATCCAGACTTAGAAGTTTGAACAGAGAGAGAAGAAATTCATTTGAAATTCATTTTTTATGCAATGGAGAAAAGGATTCTCAATCATGCAAATAAATCAACAAATTTAAATGTTTTCATCAAATTTGTCAATTAGGTTCAAATCTCCTCATCAAGTATTCTTAAAGAAAGAACACTTGATTCGTGCTAGGGTACCCTGCAAAACAAAGCATATTAAAATAATGCCCTAAAGGAGGGCAGGTTAGTTCATGTAGCAATTGTAGTCCTCTTTATGCAAAAAGATTACATAAATCTTCCCCAGTGAAGTCGCCAAACTGTGAACCCCTCCCCCAAATATCAAGCATATGAATGCATGTGACTAAGGGCAGAAATGCACGTGAATGTATGAGTCGCCACCTTGTTTAATTATTTTAGGGTAAACTAGGAAAAAACCCTAAGTGACTCCAATTTTAATTAACCTAAATCTAGATTAATTAACCCAATGATTAAGGCATGGTCTACGAACCCGAGGTGGATCCTGAGACTATGTCATGCTGATGAACTAACCAAAACAATGAATGCTTTGCAGGGTAAAATGATGTAATTGGACCAATGAAAATGTTTATGTGATTTCGACTTGCCGCTCGGGGTTAAATCCCAAACGTGCCTACGTACTTCCGTTTGAATGGAAGATCAAAGTCGACGTAGTTCGATAGGCCTCTTTTAGAGGGCTTTGAATGGGTATGCTTAATGCATGAGTGTGTGTATGCTTTGTGCATTTTGTTTAGGCATTTTGCCAAAGAATTGATTGATTTTTAGGCATTTGATGCCAAAAATGTTGATTTTAATGGCTTTTAGCCAAAAAGATTGATTGCCAAAAAATGATTAATTTTAGGCGATTGTCGCCAGAATGATTGATTTTAAAGCTTTTAGCCAAAAAGAGTGATTTAGGCAATTTGATTGCCAAAATGATGTTGATTGGGCGATTGTCGCCAAAATGATTGATTTAAGGCTTTTTGCCAAAATAAGATGATTAATTTTAAGGCATTTTGCCAAAAGATCGATTTAATTGTAGGCAATTTGTTGCCAAAACGTGATCGAATAAGGCTTTTAGCCACAATTATTAATTAATTGGACTTAAGCCGGATTTGTTTGAAATAAAGGCGCTTACACCATAGCTATTAATTAACTAGGTGTTTTAAGCCAATATTGTCGGATTTAGGCTTTAATACCACGATTATTAATTAATCGGGCATTTAGCCTAAATTTATTTAATTGAAGCAATTTGTTTGCCTAATGATGACATGGATGCATTTATGCAGTTGTAGAATTATTAGGAGTAGAAAAGAATCATGCATGAAGTGCTAAAATTAAATAGGCAGAGTTCAGTTCATGTACCTGATTTAATCGTCGACCGCTTCTTAACTCCAGGTTAAGCTCCTCGTTAAGGGAATTAATTTTAATTTAATTTTAAGTGACCAAGTATCACAACAATAAAATAAAACTAAAATTAAAAAATGCAAGAAAGCAGTAAAGAATCGCAAAGAGCGTAGGGAGAAGGAGCGTCCGTCAACACAGACTGAGTGTCCCAAAACGGAGGCCCCGGGGCCACTTTTATAGGAAAAATAAGCCCCGAGGGCGGTCCTGCCCGCCCTGGAAGGCGGGCGTGCCCGCCTGGCTGGGCGGGCATGCCCGCCTGGATGGGCGAGCGTGCCCGCCGGACTGGGCGGGCGTGCCCGCCCTTACCTGGCGGGCCTGTCCGCCTGGCTGGGTGGGCGTGCCCGCCCAGTCTGGGCGGGCGTGCCCTCCTCTTTCTTCCTTTTTTTTCGTTCCGGAGGCTTTTTCGGGAGTTCCGGACCTCCAAAAAATATTTCGGGACCAGTTCTGCGATCTCCGTAATTTTTCGAACATTTCAAGTACCATATTGGCATACTTTCGGTGAATTCCCAAAATGGCCTTCAGTCCGGCCGGACTGTTTTCAGTCCGGGAAATAGGCTTTCTGAGCCTAAAAATTTGGGTATTCACACGACCAAGTCAAGCAATATCTGCTATCCCCGCCAGTTTTACAGCCACCAAGGCTAGGAAAGCCTTTGCTATTGTACCTATCAGTGACGAAAGAAGCGATGGGTGCAATGCTAGCTCCACAAGCAGAAGATACAAGGATAGAAAATGCCGTGTATTACCTTAGCAAGAGGATGCTGGAATATGAGCTAAAATACAATAAGATCGAGAAGTTGTGTTTGGCTCTAGTCTGGGCTTGTACAAAGCTGCAGCACTACCTCTCGTCTTACACCACATATGTCATTTCTGAATCGAACCCCTTGAAATTCCTTATGGAGAGGCCGGTTCTTGACTGTAAAATGGCTAAATGGGTGTCGGTGCTCGCGGCCTATGATTTAAAATTTGTACAACGAAAGGCAGTGAAAGGCGGAGCCTTAGCTGATCAATTAGCAGAATTACCGATCGAAGACCAAATGCCGGAGGTGGAATTTCCTGATGAAGACTTGTTGAGCTTGGAAAGTGAAGTCTGGGAGATGTACTTCGATGGAGCTTCAAACTACCATGGAAATGGGGTTGGAGTCGTATTCAAAACTCCTTGTGGAGAATACATCCCAATTGCAGTTAAACTAGATTTCGACTGCACCAACAATGAGGCCGAGTATGAAGCTTGCATAAAGGGGTTAGAAGCAGCCCTGGAAAAAGAGATAAAAGTCCTTAGGGTTTTCGGAGATTCCAATCTGATAGTCTCTCAAGCTCTAAGGAAATGGAAAATTAAGGAAGAGCGTTTGGTTCCTTACCTGCAACGCTTGGACGAATTGGCTCAGCAGTTTGAAGAATTATCCTTCCACTACTTGCCGCGAGCCAAAAATCAGTTTGTTGATGCTCTGGCTACTTTGGCCTGCATGGTTAATATAGGGGGAGACCAAGTCATTCGACCTCTGACAGTTCGGCTTCAGAAACAGCCAGCACATGTCATGAATCTAGTCGATGACAAGCCCTGGTTTTGGGATATACAAAATTATCTTCAGTATGAAGCCTACCCGGAGGGGTCCAGCAAGATTGATCAACGGACATTGAGACAGTTAGCATCTGGATATTTCCTTACTGGGGGAGTTCTGTATAAGAGAAGTTGGAATGGCTTGCACCTAAGGTGCGTTGATGAGGGAGAAGCTCAAGCCATCATGGATTCCTTACATAATGGGGAGTCTGGTCCACACATGCACAGGATAGCTCTGGCTCGAAAAATTATGAACCTGGGTTATTACTGGTCAACCATGAATACAGATTGCGTGAGGCACGCGCAGAAGTGCCATGAGTGTCAGATCTTTGCTAAGCTGCAAAAGCAGCCTCCGGTCAATCTAAATCCCATTGCTTCACCATGGCCTTTCGCAACTTGGGGCATAGACGTGATTGGAAAGATCCATCCAAAGGCTTCCAATGGCCATCAATTCATCCTAGTTGCTGTTGATTATTTCACTACGTGGATTGAGGCAGCCTCTTATTCGGTCTTGAATGCTACGAAGGTAGCACAGTTCGTTCATACCAACATCCTTTGTCGGTATGGAACACCATTCGAGATCATTACTGATAACGGGTCTCACTTTCAAAGCGAATTTTCGAACCTACTGAAGCAAAAGAAAATTCAGCACCACAAGTCTTCACCCTATCGTCCACAAACAAATGGGGCGGTAGAGGCTGCAAACAAGGCTATAAAAGTCATTTTGCAGAAGACGGTTCAAAAGCATAGAGCTTGGCATGAACAATTACCAAATGCCTTATGGGGATACAGGACCTCCATCAGAACGCCTACTGGGGCAACTCCGTATTCTTTAGTGTATGGTATGGAAGCAGTATTGCCTATTGAGCTGGAAGTTCAGTTGGCGAGGATCATCCGGGAAAGCCAGATCAGCGAAGCAGATTGGGCTGAGAATTATCATTTGCAACTCTTGGGTATGGATGAAAAGCGATTGCGAGCAATCCACCAAACTCAAGTCTATCAAAGAAGAATGGCGCGGCATTTTAATAAGAAGGTCAGAGACCGAAAACTGGAAGAAGGTTGCTTGGTCTTGAAGGAAATTAGACAGCCAATCAGAGACCCACGTGGTAAGTTTCGTCCTCATTGGGCTGGACCCTATGTGTTGAAGAAGATACTGTCTGGCGGAGCCGTTATTTTGACTAATTTGGATGGTTTGGAATTCACAAATCCATGTAATTTGGATCAGTTAAAAAGATATTTTGTGTAATTGTAATCATTTGCATAATGTAAAAAGAGCTACATTAGACCTGATTCTCCTCGGAAAAAAAAAAGAAATTATATATCGGAGATATGTAGGCAGCCCTCATTGGGCGCGGTCTAAACATTAATAAAAAAATCATTTCATAATTTCATTCTTCTTTGCCAAATAAAAAAAAAAAGAGAAAGAAAAAAAAAGAAAAAAACCCGCTAAGTCGAAAACCCAAAAAGGGCGGCTTAGGCAAAAATGGGTAGCTTGTTAAGTCGAAAACCCGAAAAGGGCGGCTTAGGCAAAAATCAGAGCTTAAATGAATAAAGTTGGAAAATGATTGGAAAGCTAAATGATATTCTCAATTTAAGCTAAAAAGTCAAATCTCATTCCAATAGTAGCCCAAAGTCAGGCGGAAAGCAAAAAGTCCAAATAAATAATAAAGTCTAAACCAGAGTCTCAAATAAAAGCCAAAAAGGCAAAACATCCAAAATCTAAAGCCAAAACAAAAGTCAAAAAAAAAAACAACAATAAAGTCCGAAAAGCCCATAGGAGTCTAGGTGTCCCGTCTCCTCCGTGGAGCAACATCCTCTGAGTCATCCCTAGCTGTTAAACTCTGTCCAACCTCGCCTGTCCGAGGAGCCAGCACAATCTCCTCACCAGTCCCAACCTCATCATCAGCGTCAGCCTGAACCCAACCTTCGAGTACACTCAGCAGTGCAGTCCTCCTTGGTCTCTCAATCGGCTAGACAGCAGTAATGAACCAAGCCCGATACTCAGGAGAAGTCTGAACACTGGCAGGATTAGGTAAAGGCCTAACCATACGATGATCTCTAACCCAAGCCCTAAGGACGGCTCGGGTAACGCCCGGGGTAATGGCTGAATCAGCTGAAAAGTCATTCATAATTGGAACAGTCTGGTCTATCCCCATTTGCCTCAAAACGCGCGAAGCGCAGTACCAAGTACAGTGTGTGAGGCCTAAAAGGTAAACCCGAGAATGGCGAAAGCTGACCTGAATAAAGCGGGTGATGTTGTACCAGGAGATGAACCACAGTATCTCATTTGGACCCAACTCAATCAGCCATGAAGTCCATGCATCAGTAGATGGGTGTGTGATCAAAATCCTCCGCATACGATACTGAGTGGGATTATAGGGCAAGAGAGTAGGAGTAGCAACCACTTGAAGGTGGTCCTTTAACCAGACCTGAGTAATGGATCCTTTCTATTACAAGGAAATAAAGTAAAAAAGAGAAGAAAATGAGGAAAGATAACAAGGGAAATACCTGGAGAATGATGGGAGAGACTGTCCAGTCATCGAACCCTAAAGCAGCCCTGTCCAGACTCCTAATAGTCTCGGCCAGCACAATGCCGCCAATACAGCCCATATCCTCCATTTACCGAACCATGGGGCAAAGACGCAAATCCCCAAAGCCTGGGTCCTGGTTAAACAAGAAGCCAGCCAATAAACAGAAAACCAAGGCCCGCATCCTCAGCCTCATCCGGTCTGGGTCGTCTGGGCAAGCCTCTGAGAATTCGTCAATCAAGGGCAGCAAGATTGCTTTCTTGTCATCGACGATCATAGCCCTAGCTTGGGGTCGGCTGAACTGAAACAGGGTTTCAAACGACCTAACATACCCGATTTTTACCTCATGCTTGACCAAAGGGGCATTGGGGTCACACCCTATGGTAGCACAAAACTCCTCAAAAAGAGGGCACATCTCCTCCATCATGGCCCCAAACCGGAAAACGTGGGCTTCAGGGTCCCAAAGTCTAATACAGGCTCGTAAAAAATCCCAATCAACTATTACACCCCTAAGAGTAATAACAGGAGAAAGACCGTACCTCCCCAAATTGATCTTTTCAACTTTGGAGAGACTCCTAGTCCAGCTGTGCATGCTATGGTTGTAGAAGGGATTCATTGTTTTTTCTGTTTATTTTATTTCTTTTTTTTCCTCCTTTTGTTAAAAAAAAAAATTGTTTTTACATACATATATATATGTATATAATTTCCAGTGCCAAAAAAAAAAAAAAGAGGAAAAAATGTTCTTTTCTAAAAAAGAAAATGTATATATTTTCCATAAAATGGGTGGAAATAAAATCCTTTCTTTTTTTTCATATTTGATAACCATGCATACATATCTTCAGTACTAACCAAAGTGCAGGTACAAATAAAGTTTAGTACAGAAAATACAGCAAGAGAAAAACAAAGGAAAGCTGGAAAATCTAGCAACTATCAGCGGCAGGGCCTCCTCCTCCTCTGATCATCAAAGGTTATCTGAGTCCAGGCTGCAGCTAGTTCTTGCTGCATCCCGAGAACCAGCTCCATCATCTGAGTGACCAACCCGACAGGAACCTGGAAATCATACAAAGGAAAATACAAGTCAATCTCAAATCTCTTATGAATCCTTTTTGTGAGAGAGATGTGTCAGGCTTTACCTCAGTGATGTCCTCGGAAGGAAGAGTCGGGCGATCCACACCCTCCAGGGAGACTTCTCGAAGAGCTGGAGGGCTGTCAGGGACAAAGTAAGAAATACTGTATGGTAGACGTAGATTGGCCAGGTCTGGGTGAAGTGGCCCGGTAGCCTCCAAAATAGCCCGGGGAGCCCTGAAAGGACCTGTCGACCGGCTAGGCCCGGCCTGCGACGGACCCCCAACCGGAGTGGAAGAAGTGGGATCGGTCATGGGCCTCCTCCTTGGAGTTCGAGTCGAGGGACCCGAAGCCCGAGAAGAACGGGTGCCGAGTGGCTGAGAAGGAACCGGCCCCTGGAAATTATCAAGCCGAGATCCAATGGGCGGCATCAAAGAGATTCCGCAGAACTCATCGTAATCTCCTCCCATAAGGAGCTCCACATGTGGAATACCTTCAGTATGAGCAGCAGTGAGTACCATCTGCCTACCTGCTCTCATGTCCTCAGGAGGGGAAAAAGGGACAGTCCGGCAACCTCTTATCTGAATGTCCACCCTCTCGCCCAAATAATATCGCCGCAGGATGGGGTGCGACATGACCACCCTCCGCCGAGACAAGGCGTCTGACCGCTGGAAATCAGGATCAGCCTGAATCCAGCTCTGTAGACGGGCAGTCATTGTGTAATAGACTGATTTTTCTTTTAGTGTCGTAATAGTGATTTACCGGTCTGTGAATAGTACCATCGGTCGGGACTTGGTATTATTTTAGTCCGGAAAAATTACTATGCATAGTTAATATTTTATTTACTATTTTTGGAGCATGTTTGCATGATTTAGGTGGGTAGAAAATATTTAATGAATATTTTTGGAGAGTTTATGTATTGAATGCATAATATTTCTAGTGTGGTATATTAAGAAATAAATGAGGAATTATTTTAGTGGAGTTAATTTAATTAATTGGTGGAGTTAACTAAGAAGTAGAAGAGAATTATTTGAGGAATATTTAGAGCCATTGGATGAGATTACTTAGGACTTGATCTTAGCCACACATTTTGCATGATTTTAGGAAGTCAAATTTGACTTTGGCACTTAAAAGTAAACACCACAACACTTATTTCTTTCTTCTCTTCTCCTTATCCACGCCATCTCCATCTTCTTCCTCTTTCTTTCATTTCTTCATTTTTTTACCTCCAAATTTACCACCAAACTACCTAATTAAATCATAGATTAGTACTTAATTCTTAAGAATTAAGAAGTAGAAGTTGAGTTTGGTGATTAAAACCAAAGAGAAGTGAAGTTACCATTGAAGCAAGTAAGTTGTGGTTTTTCAGTTTTGTGAATTGTTAAGTAGAATTCATGGTTTAGACATGTTATTGATGCATTAAATCATGCTCCAACTATTTCTTTTGTTAAGTTTTGCTTGTAATGTTGATTTTTCATGCTTTGAAGAGGTTGGAGAACCATCCTCAAAGGGGAAAGAGAAAGCCAAGGAGTAAGGATTTCCAAGCTTTTTCAAGCTTGTTAATAAGGTTAGTGCAATCATAATTTCACTTGTTTAAGTTGTTTTTACATGGTTAGGGTTTTGAATATATTTTGGGAACTTTGTATGTTTTGTTGAAATTGCTGAATTTTAATGTGAGATGTGTTCTGCCGTGGGATTGGAACTCACTTTCGACCCCTTTATGCTTCCCTTCTGTTTCTGACTTCTTCATGAAAGTTGTAGCTCTATTTCTCAGCTTTCCAAAACATATTCTTATGTCCAATTTCAATACTTGTAGCTCAACTTATGAGTGAAATACCAAAACTGGTTCTGTTATGGTGTCTTCCCTATATATCCGAAATGATTGTCCATTTTGACCACTCAAATGGCAAAATAACGTTTTATTTTCTTCATAAAAGTTATATATTTACTTCTTATCTTTCCAACCCATCCTCTTGTGTCCAAATTGGAGATACATAGCTCAACTTATGGCTGAAACACCCAAACTGACTCTGTTGTGTCGGGCCACATGCATTACTAAATTGAGTGCCCATTTTGACCACTATAATAATAAGATTAGGTTCTGAGTTCTTCATAAAAGTTGTTTCCCTGTGGCTTGATAATTCTCTCGTTTTGGATTGGTTTCATTTGAGTGTTTGGTGAAGTAGGAATTCAAGAAACATTGGACTTGGTTCTGCTGAATCAGGTCTGATCTGTTGGTCTGTGTTCTGAGCTTTTGTTTGCTATCTTACTCTGTGATCTGGGCTGTGTTCCCTTCTGAACATTTGTATCATTTTGTCTTAGCTTTCTAATGAATCTGATTTCATGCAATTTGGAGACCCATAACTCAATTTATGTGTTAAAAACCTAGCAGAGGTCATGTTTATGGAAATGCTGAAAAGTTCTTGATTTATGTACTTTTCTACTATATTAAGTATATATACATTTATAGTGTTTTGAGTAAAACTTTTGAACTGATGAGTACTAAATGAAGAGGTTTTGAGTTATAATTATTGCTTTTGTGAAAGAATGTTTTTGATTTGGGCTCTACTATGCATGATTGAAACGTGGTATGATGAGATGGATTTTCTTATTGTGAAGCTATGATCATATGCTAGGGTTATCAGCCCTTATAAATAGGCGGACGCGCTTATTGTGTGATGGGGTGGTGCTTTCATAGGCCACGGTGGTGCTTTCATAGGCCACGATTGTGTAATGGGGGTGGTGCTTTCATAGGCCACGGTGGTGCTTTCATAGGCCACGATTGTGTGATGGGGGTGGCGCTAATATAGGCCACGATCAAATCTGCTTATGTTCATTCTGCATGAGTATGAGCCTTAACGAAAAATGAAATTTTATTGTTGCTATAAAAGAATGAAGACATATTTGTATTTATAATCTTCTCATTGCTTTCAAAGTAGTTGAAGTAAATGAATGCGATTTCGGTATTTATATAGTTGAGTAATTTAAGTTTTGCCTTGGCTTTTATTGTTAATTTAATTGTTGGTTATTTAGCACCACTGAGTCTTCCACTCAGCGCGTTGATTTTTATCACGCGCAGGTTAGGAGCGGAGGGTGTTCTTAAAGACCAGAGGACAAGCATCAGAGTAGAGATCACATTTTGGGTAGGATATTTTGTAAATGGTGATTTTTGGCATGTATATAAAGATTGTATTATGGAGGTTGTATATAATAAGTTTATAATGTATTAAGAGTTATGATTATTGAAGGAAATAACATCTTATTATATTTTTGGGGTATGATGATTATATATTCCTTGAAAAGAATGTGTTTAGACTATGATGCGTATGTTGATGGATATTTAGAAGTGCTTGTGGTATGTTATGTTGAATTGGAGTTTTGGGGTTTGGAGAAAATTGGAAGTGTGTATATTTTCTTTGTGTGGCAAGTTAATTTTTAGGGGAAACTCTTGTGAAATTTTCGTAGGAATTTCCTTAAATATTATTTTCGTTAACAAAAGAAAAAAAAAAACCAAACAAAATGTTAATTACTTGCCTCCTTATGAAAATTTAACCACTTCTAATTTGTGATCTAGCTTTAATAAGTGACATAAGACGGTGCTCCGGCACCGATTGTGGCATCCGCCGTCTGGTTCTCCGGGATTGGCCAGTGGGTGTTACACATTGGCCCCACTTCAGCCTATAAAAAGATGCAAATATGTTAATAAATCCTTTTATTTAACATATCTAAGAATCACTAAGCACATACCTGCTCCAGAGGGCAAGTGTCGAAAAAGGTTCTCAGCTCCTTCAGCGATTTCTTGCACCGAACGATATGAAGGTTTGATTTGTACCATCTCCAAGCCAAAGGCGCCAGCCCTGATCCGAGATCAGTCTGAAGCAGCTCTGGGCGAGTATAAGGAAAATCCACACAACACAACTCAAGCTTCAATGGTGGACGAATTTTTCTTACTCCTTTTTTTTTTTTTTTTTTTACAGATCTAATTTAGCAAGATCTAAGATCACAACTTCTAGATTTTTTTTTTTTTTTGAACAAGAACGAAATTAACAAACACAATTGATGCAAATTCAAAATTAAAACTAAACAAACAAGAAGACAAACACAGGAATTTAAGAAAACAAGAAAAACAAATAATCACAAACCCTAGAATTAAGATAAATAAGAATTTACCTTAATCTTTGGCTCTGATATCAAACTGACGCGGAACCCTATGGAAATTTATTCCAAGAACTCTATGACAAGATTTGGAAGAGATCCAAGATCAAACTAAACTCCCCTCTATGGCACCCAAAGCTTAAAGAAGCAAGAACACCAATAATAGAGTAAAAGAATAAGATAAACGACACAAGTGAATTGATAAGTTTACCTTGATTCTTTGATGCAATTAGAAGAATGCAATCTCACACTCTCTCTAAAGCAAAGAACACGCCTAAGCATGAAAAGTTGAAGAACTTCTATTTCATTGAATAATTGAATAATGTGTACAATATAACAAGCTATTTATACTAATTCTAAGAGGTCCAGATCCTTAAAAGATTTAGAATAGTTAGTCTAAATCAGCTAAGGATAAGGATTTAGCAAATCTAAACCAACTAAGGATAAGACTAACAAATCTTAACAACTTAAGGATTTGGACAACTAATCCAAATCAACTAAAGATTAACTAAATCTAAACAAAATATGGATAAAATAACCAAGGGTGGCCGAATTATAGGAGGCCCAACCCATTAACATTGTTAAAACTCAAAATAAACTAACTAATTTCGCTAGAGGCAGAGGCGAGCACAGCCTGGGGCGTGCCAATATGCACGGGCGTGCTTCATGGTGAATGTTTCCTCGCGAGAGTCAGAGACGGGCACGGCCTGGGGCGTGCTATATGGCATGGGCGTGCTTCGTGGTAAGTGTTTCCTCTCGAGAGTCAGACGCGGGCACGGCTTTGGGCGTGCTACCCGGCACAGGCATGCTAATCTAACAAGGTCTGGGCGTGCCATAGGCTGGAATTTCAGATTCCATCTCAACATGTGCTTCCATTAATGTGAGAAACTTAGGTGTGCTTTCAAGTTCTTCATAGCACTTGTTGAAAGCAAGGTCATGGAGCTCTTGTGTGACTTGTTCTTGAATGTATAAGGACATGGTTGCTCCATATTTCTTTGCACGGCTACTTGTAATTGGTCCACTAGGAAGTACTAATGGATTGCCATTGTTGTGCTCCTTGTTCCCTTGAGCTCCATAGGTGATTGATGATGGTGGATCCGTATCACGTTAGAATAAGAAACTAAGTTCTAAAACACTTAGTTCATCATATAAAATATATAGCTCGCCAAAATAGACCATATAGATAGACAACACAGGTTAGAAAACAATAAACACTAAGATATAAGTGGTCACCATATAGCATAGTACATACCAAAATATCCAAAATACCTGCGTTCTCCCTGTGACATCCTACTGCATCGAGTCGTTGCATAGAGTCGAGTCGAGTCGGGCCGAACTTGAACCCGGTTCGAGCCATTTAACTCCAGAGTGGGGTAGAATGGGATGTAACTTAAATAAGTAAGAGAAGTGGACTTACTTGCATAAAACAAAAAGATTAAAGTATAAGGAGTAGGACTTACTTGCACTAAAATATTAAGTTGAGGTATTAAAATGTAACATGTAGAAAATGTAGGTATTATTTGGTAATTGTACCATACAATTAAAGAGATAGTTGGGAAGTATACGAGACTTCCATTTCAGTTTGCTTTCTTCATCTTCATCTTCAACGTCTTCTTCATCTTCATCTTCCTCTTTATCTCCTTCATCTTTCTCTTCATGTCCTTCCTTTCTCCATCAATTTTCATGTGATTTAAACACTAAATTCAACCTAGAACTCTATCCAAGTAAGTAGCTTTTCTTAAAGTTCATACTTTTGTGATATTTTAGATGATTTATAAGAGTTATTATGTATAGGAGAGGGGAGCTCAAAGTAGGAGGAAAAGGAAGTTAAGAAGAAGCTTTAAAGCTCTTTTGGTTGAAGGTTTGATATCTCTTTTAGTTTTTCACATTTTCTTGCATGAATACTTATGTAGTGTGTTGATAATGAAAACATATATTACTGAATGTTGAATTAGAGGTCTGTAAATGGTGATAATGCATGGGATGAATTGAATGAATGAAGTAGATATTGCATTCATGCTGAACCAAGTTTGTTGGACTACTGACCAGTAACTTCACCCTGATTTTGACTCTGTTTAACGATGGAATTAGGAAGTGGTATAGAAGAGTTATTTGTTCCTCTATGTTTTAGATGTCCATGAGTTTTTGAATCCCCTAATTTGGAGTTATAAATTGAGAGATATGACCAAAATAGTACAGACTGTGCAGGCTGGAAATCAACAGTCTGGACGGACTGGAAGTTGCTCATTTCGGTAAATATTTGACTACCTTACCAACGTAATTAAGAGATGTGGTAGAAGACAAATTTGTAGCCTAATGTGTTATCTAACCATAGAATGTATAATCACCTAAATTGGAGTTATAAATTGAGAGCTGTGACCAAAATAGTATAACCTGTGCAGGCTGGAAACCAATAGCTGGGCAGACTGGCAGTTGCTACTTGAGCTCAATATTTGACTACCTTACCAACGTAATTAAGAGATGTGGTAGAAGAAACATTTGTAGCCTAATGTGTTATCTAACCATATAATGTATAATCACCTAAATTGGAGGTATAAGTTGAGAGATATGACCACAATAGTACAAACTATGCAGGCTGGAAACCAACAGCTGGGCAAACTGGCAGTTGCTACTTGAGCTCAATATTTGACTACCTTACCAATGTAATTCAGAGATGTGATAGAAGACAAAGTTGTACCTTAATGTGTTAGCTAACAATAGAATTTAGATTTACTGCAATTGGACTTCTGAATATAGAGTTATGCTAGAATTTGTGAAACATGTGCAGGCTGCCCTGTCATATTTCAAGGCTACATTAGAAATGTTGTTGGCATGCATATGTAGCTTCATGCAACCTAAGATTTACTACTGAATTTGAACCTTCTGAGTTGAGTTACATTAACAGCAATAAATTCCTTAAACTGACCGGTAAAAATTAAGTTATCTAATGATTGGTATAAGTTGCCTTATGGGTGCATCAATTAGATTTCCATGCAAATTATCAATTGTGTGCTTTTACTTCGATTTATCTATGATATCCTCTTAAAGCATGAAAGAATGAGACAGCATACAGGTAAACAACATCGGTTATGAATTTGATGATGAATTGAATATGCTTTTGTTTTGTATTCTTGAAATACCGATAATATGCTCCATTGAGGTTAGGCAGAAACCATGTAGATAAGACTATGTCGCGACATAGGATAGCAGATCTGCGCCCCATACAGTTTGGTACTCCGGCTACAGGCCGTTGAGTGGATATGATTATATATGGGCCATATCAGCCCAGCCATCCAGTATTCATCCAGTTTCATATAGTATTCATACAGTTCTTCTTATCTCTTCGGTTTCACTGTAACCTTATGGAGCCATACAGTTCGGAGATTATATTATTTCTCACTTATATGATGTAAAATTTCATAAGTCATACAGCATAATGAACAGTAAGTAAACTACTGAAAAGCTAATGCACTTGTGCTTATATGTTTATTTATACATTGATATCATGAAAGTATAATGATATGTGTGCTTGCATGTTTATTTATAAGTTGAGATATCCACTGAGCTTTATTTGCTCAGCGAGTTACTTGTTTAACTCGTAGGTTTTGGGTCTGGACCATAAAGAATCATCTTACAACTGCTGCAGTTCATCTTTAGAAGATCCAGTCTTCAGGGTAGCTACTCATTTTGATATTTTAATTCTGTCTATATTGATCATGGCATGTACAGGGCATATAGTTGGGCCCATTTCATTTTGGACACTAGTATAATGTCGTGTAAATATTAAGCACAGCACTAATGTAGAAAGCAACAGCATGATAGTATAGTCAGTATACATTATGATATCAGCATGACAGGACATAGAGTCAACCAGATTGTAGCGTCTCGACTCGGTTCATTCGGGTTTACGGGTGGACCGGGAAGGGATGTTACAAATTTTGGTATCAGAGCACTAGTTTAGTTCCTCGGGCTTAAATGCATATGTCATTATAGTGTACATGCCATGACTACCCTGATGAACTAAGCAGTTGTTATTCTTATAGGAGGATGTCACAGGAAGGTGAAAGCGAGTCACACGCCTCCAGAGCAGTGGAGGGTGAGGCTCCAGTAGCAACAGGTCAAGAGGTGCTGTTAAAGCAACTTGCAGATACGTTTAGACAGATTGCAAGGGTGATACCTCAGGCATCAGTAGTAGTAGACAGAGAAAGAAAGTCCCCATTAGAAAAGCTTAGAAAATATGGTGCAAAAGAATTTAGAGCTAGCAAGGATGACAATCCAGAAACAGCTGAATATTGGTTAGATGGTACTTTAAGAGTCCTGGAGCAATTACAGTGTACACCAGAGGACAAGTTGATTTGTGCCACGTCATTACTGATAGAGGAGGCATACACATGGTGGATTACTGTTCAACAAAGAGTACCAGCAGAGCAGCGTACCTGGCAATTCTTGTTGGATGAATTCAAGAAAAAGTTCATCACAGAGGCTTACCTTGATGCGAAAAGGAAGGAATTCCTATACCTTAGACAGAACAGAATGTCAGTTGCAGAATATGAAAGTGAATTCACCAGACTCAGCAGGTATGGTGACCGAATAGTGGCTACAGAGGTAGAGAGATGTAAAAAGTTTCAGGAGGGCCTGAACGATGAGATTCAGATGGGAGTGGTAGCTTCCAGATTCAGAGAGTTCTCAGCTTTGGTAGAGGCAGCTCAGGAGATAGAGCGAATTCAGGCCAGTCAGCGTACCAGACGCCAGCGGTCTCAGCAGAAGAGAGATCAGACTCAGAGTGCACCCAGTACATACCAGTCGGAGAGCAAGAGATTCAGAAGTGCTAGTACTTCAGTTGGTCCTAGGCGTCCCTTTAGCCAAGGCACATCTAGAGGTGCTAATACGCCAGCGGTATCAGTCGTGGCTAGTTCTGCCGGTGGTAGTTGAGGGTCAGGCACAGGAACTGGTAGAGGCACCGGTAGAGGTACACGGTCAGATGGTTATACTTTTTCACCTTGTGAGCATTGTGGCAGACGACATGCTGGAGATTGTTGGATGGTGACTGGTAGATGCATGATATGCGGAGCATCAGACCATCAGAAGAAGGACTGTCCTAAGAGGGCAGAAGCTCCTACACAGTTCATAGCAGGTAGAGGTAGAGGTCGGGGTAGAGGTGAGAGCTCCGGAGGGCAGAGACAGCAGTCAGAGACTGTGGACAGACCCGATACCAGAGTTCCAGCCAGGGTCTATGCTATGCGAGCCAAGGAAGATGAGGAAGCGCCAGATGTCATAGTTGGTGCGTTTTCTTTATTTGATCATACAGTTTATGCTTTAATTGATCCTGGATCATCACATTCTTACATTAGCATACCTAAACATTGGGTTAAAGGGTTAGCAGTTGCACATGTGAGTCAGGGTATTTTGGTTACTAATCCATTAGGAGATGCAGTAAAAACCCATACAGTAGTCAAAGAATGTCTAATTGTGATTCATGGGAAGGAGTTTCCAGGAGATCTTATGGAGTTACCATTCAGAGAATTTGATGTTATTCTGGGTATGGATTGGCTATCCAGACATCAGGCTATAGTTGATTGTGCAAAGAAAAGGGTGACATTATATACAGCAGCAGGGGACGAGATTACAGTCGTCGGAAAACGGCGAGATTTTCTGGGTAATGTGATATCAGCCATGGCAGTAAAAAGATTAATTCAGAAGGGTTGTGATGCATATTTGGTATATGCACTGACAGCAAATAAAGAAAAGTTAAAAGTGCAAGACATACCAACAGTATGTGATTATCCAGACGTATTTCCAGAAGAGTTACCAGGGTTACCACCAAGGAGGGAAGTGGAGTTTACCATAGATGTCTATCCTGGAGCAGCACCAGTATCAATTGCACCTTACAGAATGGCACCAGTAGAGCTAAAAGAATTTAAGATTCAGCTGCAGGAGTTATTAGACAAAGGCTTTATTCGACCCAGTGTATCACCTTGGGGAGCACCAGTGTTATTCGTAAAGAAGAAAGATGGATCACTCAGACTGTGTATTGATTATAGACAGCTGAACAAGCTGACAATCAAGAATAAGTATCCATTGCCTCGAATCGACGATTTGTTTGATCAACTAAAGGGTGCAGGCATGTTTTCTAAGATCGATCTCAGGTCGGGATACCATCAGCTGCGGATAAAGGAAGAAGATATCTCTAAGACTGCATTCAGGACCCGATATGGTCATTATGAATTTTTAGTAATGCCATTTGGTCTCACAAATGCACCGGCGGTTTTCATGGATCTCATGAACCGCGTGTTTCATTCATATCTGGATCAGTTCGTGGTGGTGTTTATAGACGACATTTTGGTCTACTCCAGAGATAGGGTTGAACATGATAAACATTTGCGGATTGTACTTCAGACACTGAGGGATAAACAGCTCTATGCCAAGCTCAGTAAGTGTGAGTTTTGGCTGGAAGAAGTTTCTTTCTTAGGACATGTGGTGTCATCAGAGGGTATCAGAGTAGATCCTAAGAAGATTGAAGCTATTATTGATGGGAGACCACCCAAGAATGTCACAGAAGTTCGAAGTTTTCTGGGTTTAGCCGGCTATTACAGAAAGTTTGTAAAGGGATTCTCCATCATTGCATCACCTTTAACAAGATTGTTGAAGAAAGAGGTTGCAATCCAATGGAATGATAAGTGTCAGCAGAGTTTTGAAACTTTGAAGAAAAAGTTGACTGAAGCACCAGTGTTAACCCAACCAGTGTCAGGTAAAGAATTTGAGATTTACAGTGATGCCTCTCATACTGGGTTAGGATGTGTACTTATGCAAGACAGTAAAGTGGTCGCTTATGTCTCCAGACAATTGAAGCCACATGAATTGAATTATCCAACCCATGATTTAGAACTGGCAGCCATTATTCTAGCGTTCAAAGTATGGAGGCATTATCTATACGGTGAAAAGTGTTACATTGACACAGATCATCAGAGTTTAAAGTATTTACCGACACAGAAAGACTTGAATTCAAGACAACGGAAGTGGATGCAGATTTTGGCTAATTATGATTATGTCATTAATTACCATCCGGGCAAAGCTAATGTGGTAGCTGATGCCCTTAGTCGAAAATCATTGTATGCTTTGAGATCAATGAGAATCAGCATGGAGTTGCAACAACAGGGAGCTATTCTAGCACAAATGCAAGTACAACCATCTTGGGTTTAGGAAGTTGCAGAAGCACAGAAGAAAGATGAGCAAATAGCACTATGGGTTAAACAAGTACAGGAAGACCATGGTGGGAAATTCAGACTGGATAACAGTGGCGTATTGTACTATGAAGACAGAGTTGTTGTACCACAGACAGGGGAGATCAGACAAAAGATTCTGCATGAAGCTCACAACAGCCCATATACACTGCATCCAGGCAGTACTAAGATGTATCAAGATTTAAAGAAAGGCTATTGTGGCCAGGCATGAAGAAAGACATTGGCAATTTTGTAACAAGATGTTTGACATGTCAACAAGTAAAAGCAGAACATCAATTGCCAGCTGGGTTGCTTCATCCAATAACAGTGCCAACATGGAAATGGGATCAGATCACGATGGATTTTGCTACCGGATTACCTCAGACGCAGCGGAAGCATGATGCAGTATGGGTAATTGTTGACAGATTAACCAAGTCTGCGCACTTTCTACCAGTTAGGATGGACTATTCTCTGGACAAGTTAGCAGAAATTTATGTTAGAGAAATAGTTTGACTGCATGGAGTTCCATCATCCATTATATCTAATCGTGATCCAAGGTTTACATCAAAGTTCTGGGGTAAACTGCAAGACGCATTAGGAACGAAACTACATTTTAGCACTGCATTTCATCCTCAGACAGATGGCCAGTCAGAGAGAGTCATTCAAATCCTGGAAGACATGATGAGATCATGTGTTATAGAATTTGAAGGCAACTGGGACAGATATGTACATCTCATGGAATTTGCCTACAACAACAGCTATCAATCGAGCATCAAGATGGCACCATATGAAGCATTGTATGGTAGACGATGCAGGACACCTGTGTGTTGGACAGAACTTAGTGAGAAGAAGATTTTGGGTCCAGATTTGGTTAGAGAAACAGAAGAGAAAGTGGAAATCATTAGAAAACGGCTGAAAGAAGCAAGTGATCGACAGAAGTCCTATGCTGATTTAAAGAGAAAGGACATTGAGTATACGGTTGGTGATAAAGTATTTCTAAAAGTGTCACCTTGGAAAAAGATCCTAAGGTTTGGAAGAAAGGGTAAGCTTAGTCCTCGGTTCATTGGTCCATACGAGATTCTTGAACGTGTAGGACCATTAGCCTATCGCTTAGCGCTACCTTCGGCATTAGATCGTATTCATAATGTCTTCCATGTATCAATGTTAAGGAGATACAGAGCCGACCCATCACACGTGTTATCAGCAGAAGAGATTGAAATACAGCCAGATCTCACCTATGAAGAAGAACCAGTTCAGATCCTAGCCAGAGAAATTAAAGAATTGCGAAACAAGAAAATAGCATTGGTAAAAGTTCTTTGGAGGAATCATAAAACAGAAGAAGCAACTTGGGAATCTGAAGAAATCATGCAACAACAGTATCCGCATTTGTTCACAACAGGTAAACTTCGGGACGAAGTTTTTTATTTAGGAGGGTAGAACTGTGACATCCTACTGAATCGAGTCGTTGCATAGAGTCGAGTCGAGTCGAGTCGGGCCGAACTTGAACCCGGTTCGAGCCATTTAACTCCAGAGTGGGGTAGAATGGGATGTAACTTAAATAAGTAAGAGAAGTGGACTTACTTGCATAAAACAAAAAGATTAAAGTATAAGGAGTAGGACTTACTTGCACTAAAATATTAAGTTGAGGTATTAAAATGTAACATGTAGAAAATGTAGGTATTATTTGGTAATTGTACCATACAATTGAAGAGATAGTTGGGAAGTATACGAGACTTCCATTTCAGTTTGCTTTCTTCATCTTCATCTTCAACGTCTTCTTCATCTTCATCTTCCTCTTTATCTCCTTCATCTTTCTCTTCATGTCCTTCCTTTCTCCATCAATTTTCATCTGATTTAAACACTAAATTCAACCTAGAACTCTATCCAAGTAAGTAGCTTTTCTTAAAGTTCATACTTTTGTGATATTTTAGATGATTTATAAGAGTTATTATGTATAGGAGAGGGGAGCTCAAAGTAGGAGGAAAAGGAACTTAAGAAGAAGCTTTAAAGCTCTTTTGGTTGAAGGTTTGATATCTCTTTTAGTTTTTCACATTTTCTTGCATGAATACTTGTGTAGTGTGTTGATAATGAAAACATATATTACTGAATGTTGAATTAGAGGTCTGTAAATGGTGATAATGCATGGGATGAATTGAATGAATGAAGTAGATATTGAATTCATGCTGAACCAAGTTTGTTGGACTACTGACCAGTAACTTCACCCTGATTTTGACTTTGTTTAACGATGGAATTAGGAAGTGGTATAGAAGATTTATTTATTCCTCTATGTTTTATCTGTCCATGAGTTTTTGAATCACCTAATTTGGAGTTATAAATTGAGAGATATGACCAAAATAGTACAGACTGTGCAGGCTGGAAATCAACAGTCTGGACGGACTAGAAGTTGCTCATTTCGGTAAATATTTGACTACCTTACCAACGTAATTAAGAGATGTGGTAGAAGACAAATTTGTAGCCTAATGTGGTATCTAACCATATAATGTAGAATCACCTAAATTGGAGTTATAAATTGAGAGCGGTGACCAAAATAGTATAACCTGTGCAGGCTGGAAACCAATAGCTGGGCAGACTAGCAGTTGCTACTTGAGCTCAATATTTGACTACCTTACCAGCGTAATTAAGAGATGTGGTAGAAGAACAATTTGTAGCCTAATGTGTTATCTAACCATAGAATGTAGAATCACCTAAAGTGGAGGTATAAATTGAGAGATATGACCACAATAGTACAAACTATGCAGGCTGGAAACCAACAGCTGGGCAGACTGGCAGTTGCTACTTGAGCTCAATATTTGACTACCTTACCAACGTAATTCAGAGATGTGATAGAAGACAAAGTTGTACCTTAATGTGTTAGCTAACAATAGAATTTAGATTTACTGCAATTGGACTTCTAAATATAGAGTTATGCTAGAATTTGTGAAACATGTGCAGGCTGCCCTGTCATATTTCAAGGCTACATTAGAAATGTTGTTGGCATGCATATGTAGCTTCATGCAACCTAAGATTTACTACTGAATTTGAACCTTCTGAGTTGAGTTACATTAACAGCAATAAATTCCTTAAACTGACCGGTAAAAATTAAGTTATCTAATGATTAGTACAAGTTGCCTCACGGGTGCATCAATTAGATTTCCATGCAAATTATCAATTGTGTGCTTTTACTTCGATTTATCTATGATATCCTCTTAAAGCATGAAAGAATGAGACAGCATACAGGTAAACAACATCGGTTATGAATTTGATGATGAATTGAATATGCTTTTGTTTTGTATTCTTGAAATACCGATAATATGCTCCATTGAGGTTAGGCAGAAACCATGTAGATAAGACTATGTCGCGACATAGGATAGCAGATCTGCGCTCCATACAGTTTGGTACTCCGGCTACAGGCCGTTGAGTGGATATGATTATATATGGGCCATATCAGCCCAGCCATCCAGTATTCATCCAGTTTCATACAGTATTCATACAGTTCTTCTTATCTCTTCGGTTTCACTGTAACCTTATGGAGCCATACAGTTCGGAGATTATATTATTTCTCACTTATATGATGTAAAATTTCATAAGTCATACAGCATAATGAACAGTAAGAAAACTACTGAAAAGCTAATGCACTTGTGCTTATATGTTTATTTATACATTGATATCATGAAAGTATAATGATATGTGTGCTTGCATGTTTATTTATAAGTTGAGATATCCACTGAGCTTTATATGCTCAGCGAGTTACTTGTTTAACTCATAGGTTTTGGGTCTGGACCATAGAGAATCATCTTACAACTGCTGCAGTTCATCTTTGGAAGATCCAGTCTTCAGGGTAGCTACTCATTTTGATATTTTAATTCTGTCTATATTGATCATGGCATGTACAGGGCATATAGTTGGGCCCATTTCATTTTGGACACTAGTATAATGTCGTGTAAATATTAAGCACAGTACTAATGTAGAAAGCAACAGCATGATAGTATAGTCAGTATACATTATGATATCAGCATGACAGGACATAGAGTCAACCAGATTGTAGCGTCTCGACTCGGTTCATTCGGGTTTACGGGTGGATCGGGAAGGGATGTTACACTCCCACTTTTTGTCATCATACAAAAGGGTTAGAAAAAGATCAGAGCATAATAAAAAGAAAATTAAACAGAGTTTAAACAACATATCCTAAAGAAAATGTTCATAACACAGAAAATTATAGAGGCTTGGGATCAATTCTAAGTCTCTTAGAACTTCTCAAATTCTGAGCAGGAGCAGTTTTAGAAGAACTTTTTGGCCGTTTAGAAGAAGGGTGCAATAGAGGCTTTCTTCCATGAGTCCTATGTTTACCCGCAGTGTGCTTGACCTTCTTTGGTTTCTCTGAGGTAGGAATGTAGGGTGTTCCTTTAACTTTTAGAGTAGCTAATTTCCTATCATTCACATCTTTCATTCTTTCCAAGGTCTCAATGAGAGACTGATTCTGTTCAATCACAGTCTTGCAATGCTTTATTGCCTCATCGAGTTCCTTGTTATGCTCTTCTATTAGCTCTCTCTCTCCATTCTTCCTAGCATAGCTTCCCTACTCCTTTTAGCTGATAAGAACTCAGATTCTTTTTCTGTTTTAACCTCAGTTGACTTTTCTTCATCACTTAATTCCATCTTTTCTGTCTCAGCATCACTGACTTCTTCTACTTTCTTTCCTTTTTCAACTTTTCCAGACTCCTTTTTCTCTTCTGCTTCTTCTTCTTTTTCTAATCCTGCTTCCTTCTCAGCAGCTTTTTCTTTTTCTGTCTCTTCCTTCTTTTCTTCTTCTAATTTCTTTTCTTCTCCTCTTGTTTCCTCTATCTTTTCTTCCTTCTCTATTTCTTCCAATTTGGCTTTCCCTTTCTCTTCTTTCTTCTTCTTTTTCTCATCCTCTTCTTTTCCTTTCTTTTCTTTCTCTTCTTCTTTTCCCTTCTTTTCTTTCTCTTTTTCTTTTTCTTTCTTTTCTTTCTCAGCTTCTTATCTTCCTTTCTCTTCTTTCTCAGTTCCTTCTTTTCTTTTCTCTTCTTTCTCCTTTTCTTCTTCACCTTCTTCATCTTTCATTTTTAATGACCCACTGTCCAGCTTTGAAACATTATAGCCATCACTCTCCTTTAAATTAACATTCAGGAATTCAAACACTAGTGTAAGTATCATTCCATAGGGCAGTTTCTTAGGGTTGTTCTGCATCTTGTCAAAGATAATATGACATAGGTTGAGAGGTTTCTTCTCAACTATGTGCCACATCATGCACAACTCAACCTGATTCATATATGTGAGTGAGGCACTCTTGGGATAAATGTAATGCACAATTAGTTTGTATAGCCATTTCATGCTATTTGTCAAATTTGAACATTTAATAGTGCCCTGTTTGTCAGCAGAACCCCTTTTCACAATTTTCTTCACAAATTCTTCCTTTTTGTACTCACTAACCCTAGAAATATCCTTAATCTTCGTTACCCTAGACCCAGCATTTGGCAAATCAAAAATCTTGCTCAAGTCAGCGTAAGACAACGCTTTGATCTCACCCTTAAGCTTTACAGAAATCGACTCTGTTCCACTAACCTTAAGAGAACCGTAGAACTCTTTGACTAAACTTTCATAACACAGTCAATTTAACGACAGAAAACTCATCCAACCTTGAAACTTAAAGAGTTCCTTGAAATCAAACTCATTACTACCAAAAAATTTCCAATCAATGACATACGAACGCATGAGAGGATATGGTGAGAGAACAGATTTACCTTTGTCGCGTGCCCTAGCTACTTGTTTCTTTGAAGTAGCAGTTTCTGTTTTTCCTTCCTTTGGTTCCTCATCTGGCTTTTTCTGTTTTGACTCCTTTTGCTCATAGTTCTTTGAAAGCCTCTTTAAGAGTTGAAGTTCTTGCTCAGTTAAGGAATCGGATGATGAGGTGGAACTAGATTCGGCCATTGTTGAGATTTTTGATACATAGAACAGCTTAGGGTTTTGTTAGTAAGAGAGTGAGAGAAAGAATATGAAGCAGTTAATAAAGAGACAAAGAACACTTAAGTGGCGGAAGAAATCAAAAATAAAGAACAGTTTTTAAAGAAATTCAAAACGACAAATAGAATAAAAGAAAAAAAAATAATAAAACAATAAAACCGCCAAAACACTAAGGATACGAAACATAATAAAACAAACACACATAATAAATTAACTGTTTTCGGATTTGGTCTAAAGCAAGATTCTGATAGTGACATTAGAAAGTCATATCAGAGCAATATGCATTTCTCTTTAGACAAAAACATTTTTCACAAAAAAAAAATTAGAACATAGCAGGTCTTTCATTTTCGAATATAGAAAGCAGTTTAGAACATACTTACAGAGTTCTAAAGTTATGAGTTTAGAACTAACATACCAAGTTCTCTTCTAATTGAGCAGAATTGACTTTCATTTAAGGGTTTAGTAAAGATATCTGCCAATTGCTTTTTTGTAGGAATGAACTCAATTACTATGTCACCTTTTTGTACATGATCACGTATAAAGTGATGTCTGAGTTCTATATGCTTGGTTCTTGAATGCTGAACTGGATTTTTAGATAAATTGATGGCACTTATGTTGTCACACTTGATTGGCACTGTTTCTAATTTTAGTCCATAGTCTGCCAACTGTTGTTTGATCCATAGAACTTGTGCAACACAACTTCGAGCAGCAACATATTCCGCTTCTGCAGTAGAAAGAGCAACAGATGTCTGTTTCTTGCTAAACCATGATACAATGGCGTTGCCTAAAAATTGACAAGTCCGAGACGTGCTTTTTCTATCTATTCTGCTTCCTGCAAAATCAGAATCACTATACCTAACAAGATCAAATGTATCACCTTTAGAATACCACAGACCCAGGTTAGAAGTTCAACAAAGATATCTTAATATTCTTTTTACAGCAATTAAATGAGATTCTTTGGGATACGATTGAAATCTAGCACATAGATAAACACTAAAGTGTATGTCTGGTCTGCTTGCCGTTAGATATAGTAAAGAACCAACCATACTTCTAAACAACTTGATATCCACATCCTTACCTTTTTCATCTTTTTCTAATTTTGAGGATGGACTCATTGGTGTACTACATACCTTGGCATTTTCCATTTTGAATCGTTTCAACAATTCTCTAGTATATTTTTCTTGATTAATGAAAATTCCATTCTCACATTGTTTGATTTGAAGTCCAAGGAAGAAGTTTAATTCTCCCATCATACTCATTTCGAACTCACCCTGCATAATCTTAGAAAATTCCTTACAAAGAAGATCATTAAAAGATCCAAAGATTATGTCATCAACATAAATTTGTACAACTAGAATGTCTTGTGCTTTATTTTTGATAAATAGTGTTGTATCAACCTTTCCTCTTGAAAAACCATTTTCCAATAGAAACTTACTCAATCTTTCATACCAAGCTCTAGGAGCTTGCTTCAAACCATAAAGAGCTTTAGTAAGTTTGTAAACATGATTAGGTTTATCAAAAATTTCAAAACCAGGAGGTTGTTCTACATACACTTCTTCATTTAGAAAACCATTTAGGAAAGCACTCTTCACATCCATTTGATATAACATGAAGTTTTTAAAACATGCAAATGCACAAATCATTCTAATGGCCTCAAGTCTAGCAACCGGGGCAAAGGTCTCATCAAAATCGATGCCTTCCTCTTGGTTGTACCCTTGAGCCACTAATCTTGCTTTATTTCTCACAACGTTACCTTGTTCATCAAGCTTATTTCTAAACACCCATTTTGTTCCAATAACAGAATGATTTTTAGGTCTAAAAACAAGTTTCCAAACTTGGTTTATCTCAAATTGATTTAGCTCTTCTTGCATAGCAAGAATCCAACTTTCATCATTTTGAGCATCTTCTAAATTTTTAGGTTCTAATTGAGAAACGAAAGCAACATTACCAAAATATCTTTTAAGTTGAGCTCTAGTCATCATCCTTTCTGAGGGATTATCCATAATGTCTTCTTGGGGATGATACTTATGAAATCGCCATTCTTTTGGTAATAGAGAATCTTCATTTTCTCTTTCTGGCATTTGACTTTCAACTATATTCTGATCTTCATGTTCAACTTCTGGTTCAGCCTGATTATCAGTGTTTTGCTCACTTTCCGGCTGTTCTAGTTGTTCTGATTGTTCATTTTGCTTTTCATGATTAGAATCTACAACATCATCACTTTCTAATGTTCTAGATGTAGAGTCAGATTCATCAAACACAACATGAATAGATTCTTCTACAACTAGAGTCTTTTTATTAAACACTCTATATGCTTTACTATTACTAGAATATCCTAGAAAAATACCTTCATAAGATTTAGCATCAAATTTGGCAAGATGATTTTTCTTGTTATCTAGAATAAAGCATTTGCACCCAAACATGTGAAAATAACCAATATTTGGTTTTCTACCTTTGTATAGCTCATATGGAGTCTTTTTAAGTTTAGATCTTACCAAAGCCCTGGTTAGAATATGACAGGCAGTGTTAACTGCTTCTACCAAGAAATACTTTGGTAGTTTAGAATCACTTAGCATGGTTCTGGCCATTTCTTGAAGTGTTCTATTCTTGCGTTCCACTACTCCATTTTGTTGAGGTGTTCTAGGTGCTGAGAAGTTATGGAAGATTCCTAACTCATTGCAAAAAGCATCGAATTTCTGATTTTCAAATTCTCCTCCATGATCACTTCTAATTGCCGTGATGTTGTATCCTTTCTCATTTTGTATTCTCTTGCAAAGATGAACAAACATGTCATATGACTCATCCTTATTTCTAAGGAAGAGTGTCCAGGTGAATCTAGAGTAATCATCTACAATAACAAGTGCATAGAATTTTCCTCCAAGACTAGAAGGAGTAATTGGATCGAATAAATCAAGGTGTAGCAATTCTAAAGGTCTAGAAGTAGAAACCATGCCCTTGGATTTAAAAGATGTTCTGGTTTGTTTGCCCATTTGACAAGCATCACAAATGTGATCTTTTTCGAATTTCAACTTTGGCAAACCTCAAACCAAATCTTTCTTAGACAATTTAGAAATAAGGTGCATGCTTGTATGTCCAAGTCTTCTATGCCATAACCAACTAGAATTATCAACAGAAACTAAACATATATCCTGGTTATGCATATCAGAGAGATCTACTAGGTATATATTTTCAAACCTTTTTCCAACGAATAAGGTTTTATTATCATGCATGTTCTGAACTTCACAATGAGAAGGTTCAAAGATCACTCTTCTATTTTTATCACAAATCTGACTAACACTTAACAAGTTATAATGTAATCCTTGTACTAAGCATACATCTTCTATTGAAGGATTAGAACCTACCACACCAATACCAACTATTTTACCTTTTGCTTTGTCTCTAAAGCTTACTGTACCTCCCTTTTTCTTTTCTAATCTGGTGAACTTCTTTCTGTCACTAGTCATATGCCTAGAGCAAGCGCTGTCCATGTACCACATTTCTATTCCCAGCTCACTCCTTAGGAACACCTGAAAAGATCAAGCAGATTTAGGTACCCAACTCATATTGGGTCCTGGAGGGTTAGTGGTAACAGGAGTGTGAATACTCAAATTTTGAGGCTCAAAAAGCCAGTTTTCTCGGACTGCAAACAGTCCGGCCGGACTGGAGGCCATTTTGGAAATTTACTGGAAGTATACCAATATGGTACTTAAAACGTTCGAAAAATTACGAGGATCATAGAACTGGTCCCGGAATAATTTTCGGAGGTCTGGAACTCCCGAAAAAGCCTTTTTTTTTGGACTGTAAGCGATCCGGCCAGACCGGAGGCCATTTTGGAAGTTCACCGGAAGTATACCAATATGGTACTTGAAACGTCCGGGGCGTCGCGAGAATCGTGGAACTGGTCCCGGAATATTTTTTCGGAGGTCCGAAACTCCCGAAAAAGCCTCCGGAATGAAAAATCAGCAGAACCACCGAGCTCCGGGGGCCCGGCTGCCGAAATAGTCCATTTTTGCCTATAAATACAGCCCCGATGTGACCTTTCAACTCACTCAGTCTGTGTTGACGGACGCTCCTTCTCCCCTACGCTCCTTGCGTTTTCTTTTACTGCTTTTCTGCATTTTTAATTTAGCTTTTGTTGCTTTCTTGCTTTAATATTTGGCCACTTAAATTAAATTAATTCTAAATTAATATTCTCCAAACGAGGAGCTTAATCCGGAGTTTTTCAAGCTGAAGCTAAGAAGCGGTCGCCGGTTAACTCAGGTAAATAAACAAAACTCTGCTCATTTAATTTTAGCACTTCATGCATATTTCTCTTCTACTCCTAATAACTCTACAACTGCATAAACGCATTCATGTCATCAATTAGGCAAATAAACTGCCTCAATCAAATATGATTAAGCTTAAATACCCGGTTAATTAATAATCGTGGTATTAATGCTAAATCTGACAATATTGGCTTAAAGTACCTAGTCAATTAATGACTATGGTATAATCGCCTTTATTTCGAACAGTCTGGCTTAAGTCCAATTAATCAATAATTGTGGCTAAATAGCCTTAATTAATCACGTTCTTTTGGCAATAAAATTGCCTACATTGCAGTTCAATTAATTACTTTTGGCAAACAAATTGCCTATAAGTAAGATTAATTATTCTTTTAGCGACAAATCGCTTAAATTGAATTTTTTGGCAAAATGCCTAGAATTAATCAATCATTCTGGCAACAATCGCCCAAAAATCACTTTTGGCAAATCAATTGCCTTAAATCAATCATTTTGGCGACAATCGCCCAATCAACACTCTTGGCAAATAAATTGCCTAAATCAACCCATTTTGGCTAAAAGCCTTCAAATAATCACTTTTGGCGATAATAAGCCCAAATATCAATTTTTGGCGACAAAATCGCCCAACAAAACATCTTTTGGCAATAATAAGCCCAAACATCAATTTTTGGCGATGAATCGGCCAACAAAACATCTTTTGGCAACAATAAGCCCAAACATCAATTTTTGGCAATAAATTGCCCAATCAAACACTTTTGGCAACAAATGCCTAAAGATCAATCAATTTTCAGGCAAAATGCCTAAACAAAATGTACAAAGTATACACACACCCATGCATTAAGCATACCCATTCAAAGCCCTTTTAAAAAGGCATATTGAACTACGTGGACTTTGATCTTCCATTCAAACGGAAGTACGTAGGCACGTTCGGGATTTAACCCCGAGCGGCAAGTCGAAATTACATAAACATTTTTTTTATCCAATTATTTCATTTTACCTTGCAAAGCATGCATTTTTTGGTTAGTTCAGCAGCATGACATAGTCTCGGGATCCACCTCGGGTTCGTAGACCATGCCTTAACTTTGGGTTAATTAATCTAATAATTAGGTTAATTAAAAACTGGAGTCACTTAGGGTTTTTTCCTAGTTTACCCTAAAATAATTAAACAAGGTGGCGACTCATACATTCACGTGCATTTCTGCCCTTAGTCACATGCATTCATATGCCTATGTTTTCGGGGTAGGGGTTCACAGTTTGGCGACTCTGCTGGGGAATCATGTAATCATTTTGCATGAAGTGGACTACAATTGTTGTGTAAACTAACCTGCCCTTTCTTTAGGGAATTATTTTACTATGCTTTGTTTTGCAGGGTACCCTAGCAAGGATTAAGTATTCTTTCTTTAAGAATGCTTAATAAGGAAAGTTTGGACCTAATTGAAATTTACTTTAAATCATTTAAATTTGTTGATTTATTTGCACGATTGAGAATCTTTTTCTCCATTGCATAAAAAAATGAATTTCAAATGAATTTCTTCTCTCTCTGTTCAAACTTCTGAGTCTGGATAGCAAGTAGCGCTGATAGGCAGGTCTCTTTGATTATGTCGACGGACAGCCAAAGCGTCCTCCCTGTTACCGCAAACCATCCCTAATCCTTTTGGAGGTGGCCCATGAGTATGCGTACCGTTGGACCCACGCGAAACTCTTTGTTTCACATGTGGTTAGGTATATCCATACTCAAGGTTCAAGGGTCCCTTAATAAGCCAATTCTCTATTTGTGTCATAGCCTATAGAACCTATCCTTTAGGGCTGTATGCACCCAATGATGCTGAATCATTCCATTAAAATGAATTATGTTGTGATGTTGTGCGCATTCACGCATTCATCCCATACTTCACAAAAAAACATTTCATTTCAAAAGCTGGAAAATCACATTTTGGTCCCTGAGACTTGAAAAATTACATTTTGGTCCCTGAGACCTGGAAAATTATGTTTTGGCCACATAGGCCTAAAAATTCACAATTTGGCCCCTAAGGCCCAAAAATTCTTAATTTGGCCCCAAAGGCCCAAAAATGCCCGATTTGGCCACAAAGGCCCAGAAGTTCACATTTTGGCCCCTAAAGCCCAAAACAATTTTCAATTTGGCCACAGAGGCCCAAAAATTCTTGATTTGGCCCCTAAGGCCCAAAAATTCTCAATTTGGCCCCTAAGGCCCAGAAGTTGACATTTTGGCCCCTAAAGCCCAAAAAAATTTTCAATTTGGCCACAGAGACCCAAAAATTCTTGATTTGGCCCCTAAGGCCCAAAAATACTCGATTTGGCCCCTAAGGCCCAGAAGTTCACATTTTGGCCCCTAAAGCCCAAAAAAATTTTCAATTTGGCCACAGAGGCCCAAAAATTCTTGATTTGGCCCCTAAGGCCCAAAAATTCTCAATTTGGCCCCTAAGGCCCAGAAGTTCACAATTTGGCCACTAAGGCCCAAAAGTTCACATTCTTGGCCACAGAGGCCCAAAAATTCCCAATTTGGCCCCAAGGGCCCAAAATTTTCCAATTTGGCCTAAGGCCCAAAAATTCACATTTTGGCCCCTAAGGCCTAAAAAAAAAAATTCTTTGAGAACTTAGGGCCTTTCGAAAAGTCGAGGTGTCCAGCCCTAAGCACTCTACCTTACATATCACATCCCATTGGGTCCTATCCTAGGTGTCCTACCCTACCAACGCTACCCTACATTGTTTGGTCATACCACCCCACATCACAAGGGTCGAGTCCAAATACCTTACCCTTACACTACCCTACCTCACACTATCTCACATACCCTATGAAAACACCTTATATAGGATAGTCTAATCATTTTGACTATGTCCTTTTACAGGTACCCCTCCAAAGACCACCTGTACCCGAAACACCAACTGAGCTCTCACCCACAAGTCCAACAACCCCGATTACACCAATGGCATCACTGTCTGACATCCAAAATCTCATAGAACAACTGGAGGCCAGAATGGAGGCTAGAATGAATGAGGCATTAGCTGCCCAGAGAACAGCCATAATAGCTGAACTAGGTGGTGGTAATGGAAATGGGGCTTCCGCTGGGGGAAGTGGACCTGCTACCTCCAATCAGGGTCCTACTGCTGAACCGACAAACCCTGCCCTTAACCTGGATGACATGCCCTCCAGAACTGTTTCTGAGCTGGAAGCTCAGAAAATGAGAGAAAAACTAGAATTGCTAGAAAGGTCTATTACCGCCCTTAAGACACATAAAGAAGTAGTGGACATGGACTCCTTGTCCTTTTTCCCCGAAGCAAGATTACCTACAAAATTCAAGATGCCTAACATGGACAAGTTTGACGGAACCACTTGTCCCAAAACGCACCTGAAAATGTATGTGGGTGCCCTCAACCCGTTTGGCCTGAACAGCGAGCTCCTTGCTTAGTTGTTTCAGCAATCTTTGACTGGTGCTGCATTAAGATGGTTTGTAAGCTTGGATCGTTCCAAAATGATGAATTGGGAGGACATATGCAATGCTTTCAACACGCAGTACCATTATAATATCGAAGTGGATGTTACCCGGAGGGAACTGGAAACCACTAAACAAAAGAACAATGAGCCCTTCTCCTCGTTCCTTTCGAGGTGGAGGCCCAAAGCTGCTCAAATGATCAACCAACCCTCTGAACAGGAACAAGTTGACATAATAATCAAGAATTTACTGCCTGTCTACCAGTCACAACTTCAAACACAGTACTTGCCTACGTTCCAATCGCTCATTGCGACTGCAAGGTGGAAGACTTAATCCAGTTGGGTCAACTCAAAGAAGACTCATACAAGAAGCAGAATCATGCTGGACTTTGAAAAACCGCCTATAAGACTTGGTTGACAATGGCTCCATCATCCTCAAGAGCAAGCTGAATATCAACCAATCCCTTGCCTAACCATGGGATTAATGCAAAAAAAATTGCTGAACAAGAATCGTTCGATCCTTTCGAACTTTTCTTAGAAATGAATGAAGTTTGTGTCTGAGAAGGTTGAGATCAAACCTCCAAAAGAATAAAGGAATTGTTCAAGACCAACAACAACCTGTCTGATCGATTTAAGCATCGAGAAGAACAAAGTCACTATAGTCAATCCCATCCTAGTCCATCACAGTCCACCCAGAGTCTATCTTTTAGGGTCTCGTTTTTCTTTTCATTTTCATTTCCATTCAAGTTTTCATTTGTAAATCTAAGTGTCTTTTGTACACAAATTTTGTCTTATCAATAAAAAGGGATCAGTTTACGTTCCAATCATGTTTATACTCTTTCCCTATCTTTTCCTGTGAAAGCACAAAAAAAAAATCGAAAAAAAATAATAATAATAAAAAAAATTAAAAAAAAATGATGACAAAAAAAGATAATAAAAATTGGCAAAGAAAAATGCATTCATCCTTTCATTTGCTCTGCATCAATCAAAGCTGGGGGCATCCTAAGAAGCACCATCAAAGGGGAAGTTTTGAAGGGTAATCATGGAAAGGATCCAGCAAAGGGTACGCAAGACTTCAAACAGTATCGAGGTAAAGCCGATTGAAGGGGTTAGGGCCAGAATGGTTTCTCCGAAAACCCAGGAATGGAAGATGCTTCGACAGAGAGGTGTCAGAATTTTGAGCTTAAAAGCGACAGAATAAAGAAGTTATTGGGTTGGGTCTGCACGAAGTCGCAATGCTATCCATACCTCTCAGAATCAAGTTGCCTCGAAATTCTTTATGGAGAGGCTGCTTCTGAGCAAGCAAAAGAAAAAATGGGTCAAAAGGAACTTCTGCATAAAAGAAAGAAATCAAGGACAAAGCTACAGGAAATCAAGATGTCAAAAACGGGTCAACTACAAGCTCTCCGTTAAATTCAAGCCCATCAAGGGTAGATGACAAATCATTTCAGCCATAAGGACAAAGACCAAGCGGCTGCTCACATTTTGAAAAAGCAAGTTAAAAGAAGCAGTCATTCCACAAATTGGATGACAACAAACACCTTGAAAATCAAGCGCCAGGCATGGCACAAGTACAAGTGTCCTTATAAACAAGGATCATTTCTCAAAACAAGGAAAAGGAAGAGTCTCCTCAAAATTCCTTATGGAGAGGAGAACCATTGAGGAAATAAGTTTCAAATTCAGAGGAGGATAAAGTTCAAGAAAAGGAATCAAATTAACCTCAAGAATTCAAACATGGCGAAGCCACAAACTCAAAGCATAAAAGCTTCTTCAACACTCAAGCCACTCAAGTTACTACCACAATGTGGGTATTCAAAACTCTTTGTGATGAATACAAGTCATATTTCAATCAACCAGTGGTAAAACCCCTAAAACAACAAAGTCAGATTCGCCTAGGGTCATCACTATCATACGAGCTCGAGTCAATAAATTGATTCAACATCAAGCCGGGAAGAAATCCCGCGAAGAAATCAAGTCAGAAATGAATTCTGCATCAACATCAAGTCGGGAAGGAATCCCGTAAAGACATCCAGTCAGGAATGAATCCCGTAAAGACAGCAAGCCAGGAAGAAATCCTGCGAAGAAATCAAGGCAGCAATGAATTCTGCATCAACATCAAGTCGGGAAGGAATCCCGCAAAGACATCCAGTCGGGAAGGAATCCCACAAAGACATCAAGCCGGGAAGAAATCCCGCGAAGAAATCAAGTCAGAAATGAATTCTGTATTAATATCAAGTCGGGAAGGAATCTCGAAGAAATCAAATCGGAAATGAATTCCACAATCAGCATTAAGTTGGGATTGAATTTTGCCCCAACAGTAAGTCGGAAATAAATTCCGCACCAAGACGGAAAGGAATTCCGCACTAACATCAAGTCGGAGATGAATTCCGCACTAGCCGAGCACGAAGTTCGCATCCCGGAAGGAACTACGAAAGACCTGATTCTCCCCATTCCCCGAAGAGCTCTTGGAGATACGTAGGCAGCCATAAAGGCGCGGTCACAAACATAAGTTTCATAAATAGCATTTTCTCTTTGCCAATATAAAAAATAAAAAAATAATAATAAAAAAAGAGAGAAGAAAAGAAAAATAAAAGCTGGAGTTCAAAACCCGAAAGGACGGCTTCAGGCAAGAATTGATCCCGCTAGGTTGAAAACCCGAAAGGGCGGTCTAGGCAAAAGTTAGGGCAAAGAGCCTGCTAGAGTCGAAAACCCGAAAGGGCGGCTGCTAGGCAAAAGTTAAGGCAAAAAAAAAAAAAAAAGTGCTTTCATGAATTCTTTTAGAGAGTTCATTTTTGTAGGATAAACAGCAAAGTATGTCCTTAAAAAAAAAAAAAAAATCCCTTTCAAAGGTCTCCTTGGGAGTATATAAATCATTTTTTCCAGGAATCACTAAGTTCTTTCGAGTCAAAATTCACTACAAGAAAAATTTGAGTCTCTAAATCGAGTCTCCAATGAGTCTCTAAAATCAAGTCTCCATCACCAGTGGTCATTCCACAATGAGTCACAAAAATCGAGTCATTCTCAAAAGTTCGTTTTGAAAACGTCACTCTTTGAGTCATTCCTCGAAAAGAAGAGAGAGAGGAAAATGTCAAAACAACCCTAAAAAATATCAAACATAATCGTTGAGAGGTAATTCTTTAATACCTCGTCTCCACTCGGACCATCGTTTCTTCGATCCCTTCAGACGAGCGATGTCATCCACATTGTCCGTTTCCTCGAGTCATATAAGTGGCCTTGTTCTCTTTGATTCCTCAATTGATTGGACAAGTACAACACCAATGTTTTGAAGTATTCCATGGTCAGCACCATTCTGGGGGCAAGAAGTGACAAGAACCTTCACCATTCTCCCATCACAGAAGTAATCACGGAATTTTTAGTCTTTCATTAAGAAGAAATTCTATTTCAACTAATAAGGGCATCAATTCTCTCAAGCAGGGGGGAAAATCCTCCAAGTCGGATTCAGGGGCAAATGTTATAAAAAAAATACACAACCCAGGGTGAAACCCAAGCATCGTCAATCTCTTTTACACAAACCCAGGGTAGAACCCGGTTAATGGTTACCCTTTTTTCTACATAAAACCTAGGGTGAAACCCTAACCAATAGCCAACCTTTTTTTTTTCATCCAAAACCAAGCCATTTGATCATTCGACTTTAGATGGACCCTTGGTTCTCAAAGAAAAAAAACAAAAATAAAACAAATCTCTTTTCAAGCCCTCATTAAGAGGCAAAACATCTTTTCAAGCCCTCATTAAGAGGCAAAACGTCTTTTCAAGTCCTCTAAGAGGCAAAACATCTTTTCAAGCCCTCATTAAGAGGCAAAATATCTTTTCAAATCCTCTAAGAGGCAAAATCTCTTTCAAGCCCTCATTAAGAGGCAAAACATCTTTTCAAGCCCTCATTAAGAGGCAAAACATCTTTTCAAGTCCTCTAAGAGGCAAAATCTCTTTTCAAATCCTCTAAGAGGCAAAATCTCTTTTCAAGCCCTCATTAAGAGGCAAAAACATCTTTAAGTTGCAAACATAAATCCATGCATTTGATCATTTCATTTCAAAGAAAAAACCAACGGCGGGGTTTCCTCCTCTGCCCATCCTCAAAATTTGCTCTTTCAGACAGCCACTGGCTCTCATAAATCATTTTATGATAGCCAGTGGGGGGGCAACTGTGAATACTCAAATTTTGAGGCTCAAAAAGCCAGTTTTCTCGGACTGCAAACAGTCCGGCCGGACTGGAGGCCATTTTGGAAATTTACTGGAAGTATACCAATATGGTACTTAAAACGTCCGAAAAATTACGAAGATCGTAGAATTGATCCCGGAATAATTTTCGGAGGTTTGGAACTCCCGAAAAAGCCTTTTTTTTCGGACTGCAAGCGGTCTGGCCGGACCGGAGGTCATTTTGGAAGTTCACCGGAAGTATGCCAATATGGTACTTGAAACGTCCGGGGCGTCGCGAGGATCGCGGAATTGGTCTCGGAATATTTTTCGGAGGTCCGAAACTCCCGAAAAAGCCTCCGGAACGAAAAATCAGTAGAACCGCCGAGCTCCGGGGGCCCGGCTGCCGAAACAGTCCATTTTTGCCTATAAATACAGCCCCGATGTGACCTTTCAACTCACTCAGTCTGTGTTGACGGACGCTCCTTCTCCCCTACGCTCCTTGCGTTTTCTTTTACTGCTTTTCTGCATTTTTAATTTAGCTTTTATTGCTTTCTTGCTTTAATATTTGGCCACTTAAATTAAATTAATTCTAAATTAATATTCCCCAAACAAGGAGCTTAATCCGGAGTTTTTCAAGCTGAAGCTAAGAAGCGGTCGCCGGTTAACTCAGGTAAATAAACAAAACTCTGCTCATTTAATTTTAGCACTTCATGCATATTTCTCTTCTACTCCTAATAACTCTACAACTGCATAAACGCATTCATGTCATCAATTAGGCAAATAAACTGCCTCAATCAAATATGATTAAGCTTAAATACCCGGTTAATTAATAATCGTGGTATTAATGCTAAATCTGACAATATTGGCTTAAAGTACCTAGTCAATTAATGACTATGGTATACATTTTTTTGAAATTTTATTTTTCATTTTTTGTAGAAGCATTTTGTATGGGACGAGGCAATTACGGCTATGCTGAAAGTGGCCTGGGAGAAGTTATGCGCTGACCGATATGCTGACTTCACCTATAGGATGAGAAGAAGCTGTAAGAAGCAGTAGTGCGTGTCTCAAGAGATATGGGAGAGCTGGCAAAAGGCTTGGGAGGATCTTGCATTCAAGAGAAAGCGGGAGATATTTGCACAAAACAGGCGCAGTGAGACTGGCGGTGATGGAGCAGGACCTTCTCGACACACAGGCGGATCAATATCTGCTATAGAGACAGCTCGATTATTAGTGAGTCAACTAGTCACAGTATATGAAATTGATGTTTAATGAAAGGACACTATATTAATATATATGCATAAAAATTCATTACAGGCTGAAAAATTAGGTCGTGAGCCCACACCGATTGAGGTGTTTACATACACTCACATGAAGGACCACGATCTTAATACATTTGTCGACAGACGTGCGGTGAGCGTCAATGTAAGTAACAATGAAGAATGTTTACATTTACCCTCTAGTCGTTGCGAAGATGTACAAAGTTCAATATAATAAAGCTTGCAACTGCATTGATTAATTCATTTTTTGTTTTCAGGAGAACTATACTACAGCTCGAGAGCGTCTTGTTTCTTCTTAGGCTGATGAATCTGAAGCTGAGTCAAGAATTGATGAGGTAGCACTTTATCTCGAGGCTATAGGAGGCGAGAAGAAGAGGAAGGTATATGGCATCGGGTCTCAGGCATCACAGTTTTACTACGGCTCAGCATCTCACGCTTCTGCAGCCAGTGCAGGACCACAACCCGAGCACAGTGCCAAGGAGTTTACTGCATTACGGGCTCGTATTGATGATCAACAGAGACAGATTGCAGAACTTAGAGCGCATGTCATGCGGCTGTCCGGTCAGCCCGGTGGTGGTACTTCTTCCTCTGATCCTGCGCCTGCTACAGATCGAAATGTTTCGACATCTCAGCAGCAGCCACTACCGTTTTAGTTTTCCAGAACTTGGACCTTTTTAGTTTTCCAGTTGTTTTTTGAAATTTTGTTCAGTACATTAACAATTACATTTTGATATTGTTTTTGAATTACGTTTGTGATATATATATATATATATATATGCCAATTTTCACAGGTGTAAAAAAATTATAGTTTTATAATAATATTTATTTTTTTCTTTTTTTTTTATTTTGCGACCGATATGCAACCAAAAATAAAAACTTTAAATTTAAAATTTGCGACCGAATTTCATAATTGCGACAGAATGTTTCTGCGACCAATTTGCGACAGCGTTTCGAAAGGAAAACACGACCAAATTTTGCGACCGATTTTTTTGTTTTGCAACCGATTTATCGGTCGCTAATTTGCGACTGATTAATAAATCGGTCGCTAATTTGCGACCGATTAATAAATCGGTCGCAAAATATTTTGCAATGAGCTATTTTGCGACCGATGCTGGTCAGTCGCAGATCAGTCGCTAATCAAATTTAGCGACCAATTTCTTGCGTTTTGCGACCGATGTGTCGGTCGCAAAATGCCATTTTTTTGTAGTGTGAAAGCAACCCGTGCATAGCGCAGACCTTCACTTAGTTATTTAGGTTTTGATATTTGACCTTAATTACTATTTATTCTCTATATTTTGACTAAATAATTAATTCATACCTAACTTTTTTGAATCGCTAAACTGTGAGTCCTTCTATTCAAAAAGATGTTTTATATTTTATATTGAATTAACAGAGAAAGTAATAAGGAAGTAGACTAAAAATAGAGAAATTATATAATTAGATTTTGAAAACAAAAGTTCTAAATAATTTATTTTACCTTAATTGAGACACTGAATTAGTATATTATGACACTAGTATTAGAACTCGTGCGATGTGCAAAAGCAATATTAAAGGATGGAATAATCTTTTAAAAATAATTAAATTATATAATAAAATGATCGGGAAATGCATTATAAAATTGTATTTCGTTGAGATATGCTAAAAAATATTGTAATACTAAGATTTATCTTCTTAAGTATCTTGTAAAACTTTTTACCAAGGTATGAAATAGCAAAAGTTATGCATGGTATGACTTAGGGGTCTCAAAATGAGTTGGCGTGTCAAGTTCGACACGGATTCGCCTAACACGCGACACGATTAGGGTCAACACGAACATGACCAATTTAATAATTGTGTTAAATTTATCAACACGAACACGATACAAAAATTAGACAGGTGACATGAACACAACACGTTTAACTCGCCTAATATCATAAGCAGGTTAAGTAGATCGTGTTGACCGATATACAACCCTTGTAACCCGCTTAATATCATAAACAGGTTAAGTGGGTCATGTTGACCTATATACGATCCACTTAACCTGCTTATAATATTTTTAAATTTTAACCTATTTAACTTCAATCATATTTAAAAATAAATTTTTATACATAAAATGCATAAATTCTTCAAGATTCATAACTAAAATAAAAAAGTAATACAACAATAAAATTTAAATAAGTTTCAGTTGAAGTATTTATATTTAACACTAAAATTACCTCTTTACTCTTAAATAAACGGATCACTCACCTAACCTGAGTGTCAATCCACGACACGACACGTTTATATTTGTGTCTAAATGTGAGATTCATTTATGACACGAACCTATTTAATCTTAACCCTAACTCATTTACTTCACGTATTAGGCAGATCGTATTCGCGTGTTATGACCCATTTTGACACCTCTAGTATGAGCTGCATAAAAAAAATGCATACACACTATTAATGTATTTTTCAATAGTGATAATAATTTTGAGAATTTAACTAATTATATCGAAATGAGAAATTAAGTGTTTTTTTATTTTATGTTTATGATTTATTATAAATGATTATCTATTTGTTTAAAATATTAATGCATTATACTTATTTAGTATAGTGTATTCTAAGAGTGTGGATGTCCTACTTATTTACAAATTATCGTATCTTGTGTCCCGTGTCTGTACAACCTAACTCTTGGTATATGAGACTACTCTATATACCAAGCTAATCAACCAAAATTTTTTTTTATTACCAATAAAAAATGAAGCGTTTTTTTTAAATTTATTTTTGTGTTTTTTTTTACTAATGAATGATTAAAAAACATAAGAAGGAACCAAATTTTTTTTTTTATATAAAAAACTTATATTACTGATGTTTTTTTGGATATAAAAGAAAAATAAAACTAATCAAAGGAAAGAAAATAGAGAGCGTAAAGAGTTGAGATTAGAAGTCAATTCTTCAAATGACTTTTCGTCATCAATTCTTAAACAAGTTAGAAATTTAGTGGTTTATCCTAAAATTGTGAATGGGTGAAAATCACTTTAAAGATAATGTCTTCCAAGAATAACCTTAGATGCAACTTGTTTAACCGAATTATTTTAAATTCCTCTCATTTTTATTAACTTTTTATTAGAGTGCAAGGAAAATAAATGAGAAATTTCTTTTCAAATTATTTTAAGAAAATAGATTGAAAATGTTTTTAAAACTAAAAAATAGAAATGAAATAATATTGAGTAAAATTTATTCATCGAAACACTTAGGGTAAGGATTTAGGGTCGCCGGTTGCGCCAAATTTATGAATGGGTACTTTGCAAAGCAATCCCAATTCAATACTGTTTCTCCCCTTATAATTACTATTACTTGCCTCTTAAGTTTCAACATTGATCATTCAGTTTTTTAGGGTTTTTTGCGATTCTTCTTTGATTTCGGTTTGTTTTCTGCCATTTCTCAAAATCCTTCCTTTCTTTCGCGATTCTTTTTCATTTTCGGCCTGCCTTTTGCCATCTTTCACAAGAAGAAATTGGAATTATGGAGGGTTGGGAAGGCTTAGAGCTCTTGGCCAATGTCGCAGTAATCGTTGCCGCTAAAGAAAGTGTCTTGAACGAAGAAGCGTTTCTGGGTAGAATTCCAAACAAGAAACGATCCTCCATCGGGGACAACAGATTATCAGTGGATACGAGTACTGGAAAGGGATGCGAATTCGAAAGCAAGCAAGAAAAACCCAAGTTGAAAAGGCAGAAATCGGAGTCGGGTTTTGAAGATTTTAAGGACATGAGTACCGGAAATAGATGCAAATTCGAAAGCGAGCGAGAAAAACCTAAGGTTAAAAGGCAGAAACTGGAGTCGAGTTTTCAAGATTTGAAGGCGATTCGAAAAAATAAACCCACTTGGTCCCTACAAACCAAATCTCCTTTCTGTTTTAAGCTTGTTAGAGCCATGTAATTAATATACAGGATTCAAATTTTGTATCTAACAAAAAGGGGTTACTATTTTAGGTATTTTGTATCTAGCAGGTTTTTTTCCTTCAAAAACGCAGGTATTTAGTTTGGGATTATGGGGTAGAACCTGCTGGTTCTGGGAGTAGTTTTCTGCAATTTTGAAGGATTTCCTGCTATTCATAATAATAATATACTTCGCTGATTAAAAAAAAAAAGTTTACTATTTTTTCATATTTTCTAGTTTCATCTTGTATGGAAATTTTGGCTTTTGTATTTAGTTCCTTTGCAACTAATTAATCTGTCATAACTATGTCTACTGTCAATTGATCAGCATGTAATGTTGGTAGAATGACTTACCCTATAAAGAAGATTTTCCTCCACTAATGTTGGGAACTTTATTCCTTGTAGTCATATTTTTGCAGTTTCACCTTCAATTTCTGTATTTTCTGCTTCAATTTGTTCTTTGTTGTTCCAGCAATTTTCTGCACTTTATGATGCATTTTTAACTTGGCGTAGACACAATCTTTAATTCTTTGTTATATAATGAATTTTGTATATCTCCACATGTTTTGTTATACCTTCGACTGTTTTCTTATATAGAGTAATGTCTTTTCTACTAATAATTCTATTTTTATTTTTGTTCATTGAATTGCTAATAACTCAAACATTGCCCATAAATCGAGTGTAGGTAAGTCTAGTCCATCTTTTTTGTCCTCCTTTTATTCTTTTCAGTTTCGTAAACAAAAATTAGGGGTTCATGCAATGTTTGAGTAATATTAAAATTGCAGGCTTATCTCTTTGATAAGGTGTAAGTGTTCCATGATTTTGGCCTTCATTACCAGTTGAAAGCTAGAATCAATTGGGTGGTTATAAGTTATAACTTCTCACAAAACATGTTCTTGATGATTAAATATTGCATATAACCTGCTTGTCATGCTTAATCTCAGAATATTAATATTGTTGTTTTTTCCTATTACAATCTCATATTAATCTTTAATTAATGTAAGGTATTATTTTTTATTTATTTATGTTAGTAAATATGCAGAAATATTAATTATTGAACAATAATCTAATGCATATTGAATTCATTATCTCAATATTTATTTTTTATAAAATTGAAAGTTAAAAATTCATAAAAAAAAGTATAATTTATAAAGAAGAATGGTTTAGACTTTTTGAAGATGTTTTTTTAACTCCAAATCAATAAAATAAAAATTCCATACAGATTTTGGCCTTAAATAATGAAAATGATGTGAAGTCTTGACTACCTTAACGTTATTTTGAAAGCTCATTTGTTAATAGAAGCGTGAACTGAAGAATCTTCTACAGTATAAAATGACTTAATTGCCCTTACTAACTTACTGCCTTGGATGAAATTTTTTTTTTTTTTTTTTACTAAATAAAATCTAACATCAAGTATTCTATTTCCATTTAAATAACTAAGGGTGTTGTGTGTTTACTTCCACAAAATAATTTTTTTAAATATTTTTTTTGGTTTGTAAGAAAACAAATTTTCTTAAAAAATAAAAAATATGAAACAAAAGTTTTCAATAAAAAAAACAGAAAAAACGTTTATTTATTAATAATAAAAAAGCATATTTTAATTAAAAAAACTTAAAAAATATCATTAATAACTTTCATAATTGAAAGAAATAAAATATTATAAAAAAGTTTAGAAATCTTCTTAATTTAAAATTTTTAAATATTATTTATAATAATAATAACAATTTTTATAATCTGTAAAATTTTCTAAAAATAAATTATATAGTTATAAATATATTTTATGTAAGTTATTAAAGCATAATATAAAACTAAAAAAAATATAAAACCTAATTAAGTTATTTGAATATTTATTATTTTTAATAAAAATATATTTTAAAAAATTTATAGATATTATAATTTTAATTATGAAAAAATCATTTTCTAAAATAGAAAACAATTGGAAAGATGATGTTTGTTATAAAGAAAAACTATTCCAAATACTATTTAAACTAGTCGTTATTCCGTGTTATTCCATGATTCGCATATGGATATGTATATATGCAAACTAAAAAAAAAAAAAAGATAATTTTTTTAAAAATACAAATGAGAAATAATGTTTTAGTTTAATGCATTATTAAAAATAAAAAGTAAGCAATTAAATTAATAATAAAAAAAGCTGAGAGTAAAAGCAATGGAAAGAAATAATAATAACAAATGCCTATAATATTATCATCTATATAAATATATATCAGTAATCTAATTATAAAATACAAAAAAATAAAGAAAAAATTCAAATAAGATATAGATGTTCATAATATAGATAGAGATAATATTTTCAAATAAATATTTATTTTTAAATAAAATTAGTCATTATAAATTTCTAAAATTTTAATAAAAAAATAAATTTAAATATTAAGAATAGTTTTCAATATAAATGATTGGATATTTGAATTTTTTTATATAAACTTATATTGATATTTATTATTGGAGTTAATTTTTGAATTTATTTTGTGTGTTGTATATTTGATTATTAAAGAAGTTATTTTTTAAAAAATTTTGTATACTAAACCGCATATATAGTAGAGCAAATAAATTTACCTATACTTATTTAATTATTTACAAATAATTATTTTAAAAATAAATTTGAAAAAAAAAATTAGAATTTTAAAGGTTTAATATCTGAAACTCGTAATTATCTATAGTCAATAGTAATTATATCTAACAATGGCATAAACCAGAGATTCTATTATATCAAAATCCAAAAGGTAGTTATTATATTAAAAAAATTTAAAAGAATCTAAAACAAGGAAACAAACTATGCAATATCCCTTGTTTACTTACTCAGCAAGGAGCAAGAGCACAATAGATATAAAAAATGTATACCTGCTCTCAAACATGGCCACGGTTCCGGAACCGCCGGTTCCGACTCAAAAAAATTTGGAATTGGAACCGAACCAAAAATTTTCGGTTCTGGTTCCGGTTTGGGACCGAACGGTTCTGGTTCTGGTTCCAGTTTCTTAACGGTTCTAAAATCGACGGTTCCGGCCAGTTCTCCGATAAATTTTTCGGCAAATCGCATAATTTTAAATTTTAAATTTTAAATTTTGAATACCGGTTTTCAAAATTTAGAATTTAAAAATTTGTGAAATAATTTCTAAAAAAAATATACACTTAAAAAATTAAAAAAAATGCTTGAATTAAATTTATTTTTTTTAAAAAGACTTGAACTTAATTTATTTTTTTTAAAAAAAGTCATCAACTAAATTTATTTTTTGTTTAAAAAAGTTGGAACTTAATTTTTTTTTTTAAAAGGGCTTGAACTTAATTTTTAAAAAAATTAAGTTGCCTACGCATCCTCTTGGAGTTTAGAGGAATCAAAACCTACGTAGTTCTTACTTACCTTATATCAATTTCACCTATTTTACCTTATTCGTTATTTCCTCCACTGGTTGATGTTTCCGTTGAAGACTCATCGTAAAGATCATATAAATCTTCATTTTCTTTGAGATTTTCTTGTGCTCTTATTTCAGCTTTACTCCAATCATCCACGCATGATTGTGCTTCTAGTGAATCGGGTGTCATACGAGAGTGTTTCATCAAGTATGTTTCCCTTGACTAAAAGCTTGTTCAACCGCAACAGTGGAGATCGGAGCTGCTAAAATTTGGTGTGCAATTAGAGAAAGTATTGGAAATGTATTAGCGTGATGACTCCACCAATCTAACATTGGAAATTTGTTATCTACATAATTATCACCAAACTCGAAAGAAGTGGTTATATAATTATCTAATTCAGAAAAAGAACCGGATTCCCTATGTCTTTTTTGTCTTTGTAGTAAAATGCGTTTAGCAACACCAACACTTACCCTTTCAGTTGGAAATTGTTGATTATTGAATTGAGAAGAATTAGAAGTTGATGAACTAGAAAATTGAACAAATTCACTATATAATTCTACAATATTTTGTCTAACTTCATGTAATACTACATTTATATTAACACTATCTTCTATATCAAGATTTAATAATTCATAATAAATAGTCAAATATTCAGATAAAACTTCAATTTTACATCAAGGATCAAATACACAAGCAACAAGATAAAGAGGTGGTATATTTTTAAAATAAGATAACCATTTTTTTCATTGAAAAAACACAATCTTGTAATATAAAATCATTTTCAAATTCTTGGAGTGCACTAACAATATTAATCATATAGGTAAAAATAAATGAGATGTGGGATAATAAACCCCACTAAATTTATAGGTAGCATCATTAAAAATTTTTAAAATATCTAAAATTTTTGCACAAATATCCCAATTTTGTGGATATAAATTAATTTCTTCAATATTGTTAGTAACAAAAATGCACAATAATTCTTTATACAAAAAAGACTCGTTTAATAATTCATATGTTGAATTCCAACGAGTTGGGACATCTCTTGGAAAATGTTTTGGTCTTTTATTATTTTCCTTATAAAATTTACCCCAACTTTTCATCACTTGGGGATGTCCTCATAAATATGAAATAACTTTTCTAATTGGAGAAATATAAGATTAAAGAACAAAAGATTGATATATTTCCTGTTTATGAACGAACAAAATTAGCATAAGTATATATGATTTAACTATTGTTTGTCACACCGGGTTTAGACTATCTACAATATGTATACTTACTGTACAAATGGTGTAATCTTTTCGCAATTCAACAAAATATAGGTTTGAGCAGCTCGTATCTCTGCATCAATCAATCGTCTTCTTTTTTATTTACCGATCGTACACCCAAGATAGGTGAAAATTGTTAGATTTCCTTCAAACTCAGATTCTATTCGATCTCCTCCGTCATCATTATGTGGCACTCTCTGATGCTTGGTGAAAACATGTGGTTCAAAGTAGTGTGAACAGAAGGTGGAAGCTTCTTCCACCAAATATGCATTGCAAATTGATCCCTCGACCTTTGCCTTATTGCGCACATTCTTTTTAATTTTCTGCAGTGTCTATCATTGTACAATGCCAATATGTAAGTATGAGTTGAAATAAATGATGTAATGATTAGAATGGGATGTTAGTTATTTACCTCTCAAATGGATACATCCATCTATATTGTACCGGTCCTGCTACACGACATTCATAGGGAAAATGAACCGGCAGATGCTCCATAGAATCAAAGAAGCTGGCTGGAAAAATTCGCTCCAATTTGCATATCACTACTGGGATTTCTCGCGCTAATTGGTTCATATCATCGCATCGGATAACAGTCATCGTCAATTCCTTCAAAAAGAGGCTCAATTCTGTCATTGCTTCCCAAATTTTCCCTGGCAATAATTCCCGGAATGCCACAGGGATCAATCTTTGCATGAAAACATGACAGTCATGGCTTTTCATGCCAAACAATCTGTACTTCCTCATGTCTACACATCTACCCATATTTGAACAGTATCCATCTGGAAACCTTAATGATTGTACCCATTCGCACAATAATTGCCTTTGGGGTTTATCTAAACAATAACATGCCTTTGGAAACTTACTAGTAAGTACAGATTGCTCAAGTTCTGGTCGACGACAAATTTCCTTCATGTTTGCTCTCGCTTTTGCATTATCCTTGGTTTTCCCTTCAATGTTCATGATAGTGTTGAACAGATTTTCAAACACATTTTTTTCTATGTTCATCACATCAAGGTTATGACGGATAAGAAGTGAACTCCAGTATGATAAATCCCAGAAGATGCTTCGCTTTTTCCACCTGCTATTCCTGCCAATTCTTCCATTTGCCTCATCTGCACCTAACTCTATAACTTTCATAAGGCCCAGATCTTCAATTTCTTGTAATATTTCAGCTCCAGACTTCATAGGCGAAGGGGGTTCAGCAATAATCGTGTTCTTTCTAAAGCATTGTCGATTTCTCCTCCAAGGGTGAGATTCTGGTAAGAATTTGCGATAATAATCAAACCAACATTGTTTACCTCCATTTTTTAGTATAAATGCATTAGTGTTTTCCATGCAATGAGGACAAGCCAATTTCCCTACCGTACTCCACCCAGATAACATTCCAAATGCTGGAAAATCACTGATGGTCCAAAGCAAAGCAGCTCGCATTATGAAATTCTGATTGGTCGAAATATCGAATGTTTCAACCCCATATTCCCTTAAATAATTAAGTTCGGCAATCAAAGGCTGCAAAAACACATCAATTTTGTGTTTCGGATTAGTAGGGCCAGGTACAATAACACACAAAAACATATATTCATCTTTTATACACATTGACGGTGGTAGATTATATGGTGTGACAATGACAGGCCATGATGAATATTGTTGTCCTGATTGGCCAAATGGCTGAAACCCATCAGTACAAAGCCCCAATCTCACGTTTCTCATATCAGCAGCAAACACAGGATGAATGTTATCAAAATGTTTCCACGCTTCAGAGTCTGACGGATGAGTCATTATACCATCTTCATATTCATGCAAAGCATGCCATGTCATGTGTTCAGCTGTCGCCTTAGATGCATATAACCTTTGAAGGCGAGGAACAAGAGGGAAATAATACATCTTCTTGAAAGCCTTCTCTCTTTGTACTCTACCAGTCCCTTGACCCCGCCGTTGGTATCTTGGAAGATTACAAAACTTGCAGTCTCTGAATTCCGAGTCAAGGCCCCATTATATCATACAATTATTACGACAACAATCAATCTTTTCAATGGGTAGTCCCAATCCTCGAACTAATTTTTTTGTCCGGTAAAAATTATCAACCATTGAATGGCCTTCAGGCAACATTTCTTTTGCTAGCTGCACAAAATCATCGTAACTCCTTTCTGAAAAATGGTGCTCCGCTTTCATGTGCAGTAATCGTGCCACAATAGATAGAACTGAATGATTCTTGCATCCAGGCCACAGTTCACTGTTAGCTACACTTAGCATGTCAAACAATTGTTGTGCTGCTACGTTTGGCGATTCCTCCATGTTATCCCAATGACATTCTACTCTACTCGCATCGATTACCATATCATTGCATTGATTACCATATTGAAATTGATAAGGCTGACCTTCTAAACTTACCGGAATAGAGTGGCCTGACCCACTGGAAACTCGAGATTCACCATGATGTATCCATTCGTAATAAATGAAGTTTAATTGTATCGATGTTTAAGAAGGCTCTATTTCGATACTTTTTGTGATTACATGGACACCTCAACTTATTACCATTCATACAACTGGGATTACCAATTGCAAACTGTATAAACGCCTCCAATCCTTGCAAGAACTCTTGTCTTAATATCCCATTGACCTCATACCTCCACTACATCCAATCTTGATTAGTTCGCATTTTTTTACCTAATTAACACTGTGTTTATAAAGGGCAAATTATATGTAATTGCATTAGTCTAAACCATCCTTAAAACATGGCAAATGTAATGTTCAATTTACACTTCTAACATACTAAGGTTATTTCTATAATAAGGGTAACTATATATAAATGTAAACTCACTAAGTTCATTTATTCAATACTAAGATTATATTGAATTTTTTGGAAAAAAATTCGACAGCACTTTGGCACAACACAATCAAATCTCAAATATAAAGACACTTCAATAAACACTTCTATATCATACCAACATTCTCCAAAGGCAAAATGGCCACTACTAGGCTTCTAACCCAAACGCATCATTCATTTAAAAAAAATATTTAAGAATAATAACAACAATAATAACAAATAAAATGCATTATTTCATAATTACAAAAAAGAGTAATTTTAGTTATATGTATCATAACAATTGGCTTCTATTATTGCTATTCTGTATCATGTATCATGTGGCAATGTCATTTTTTCATCTTTTTGAGTTGTTTTCAATTATCAATGGCAACTTGTTGTTGTTATTGTTAGTGGCAACTTTAATATAATTCTAATTTTAAAAATAGTTATTCTATAATGAATATTTTGTTAATTAAGTTAAATATTTTATAAATAATGTAAAAAATATAATTTGATTCTAAAAACATGAAACCAAGTTGTTGGTACATAAATATTTTTATATTTCATATGAATGATTAATGATTTGAGAGTAGTTATTACATTTAAATTGTTATAACTTTTTTTAATATGTGTTATACATATTTTTACTCATTATTCTACTTGTAATGTTTTTATTAATTTTTTTAATGATTAATGATTAAGATTTATATATCTTTAATATTATTGACTAATTATTATATTTTTTTAATTTTTTTTCTATTTAATTCATTGCTAAAATTATTAATCGCAATATAATAATAATAATAATAACAATAAAAATAATAATAATAATAAATCAAAAAAAAAAAACAAAAACGGAAAAAAAAACGCAAAACGTACCTGAGAGCGTTTTGCGAAGTGACCAAAGTGCGCGAACTCCGGGTAGAAGTGACCGGGGCGGCGTCAGGCGGCCTGGAGCGGCGCGGCGAGACACTGGGACGGCGCTGCGAACAGAGGAGAAGAGAGGAGGAGGAGAAGAAAAAAAGAAGAAGGAGGCCGTCTGGCGTTTAAAGCCCTAAAATTTGCGACCGACCAAATTTCATTAAAATCGGTCGCAATTTTTAACTCTGTGACGATGTTTTACTTGGCACCAAAATTGCGACCGATTTGCGACCACACTCATTGATCTCAAATAATCGGTCGCAAATCTATCGCAAATCGTTCACAGAATTTGTTCCTTATTTTGAAGCGCACAATTTTGCGATGGAATAATTCATGGTCGCACATTGGTCGCAAAATCAGTCACAAATCCATCGTACACGTGTCGCAAACTGGAAAACAAACTCGTGGGAATTTTTAGAGCTATAATTAGTTACTGTTTGTCCATAGGTCACAAATCGGTCGCAAAATTGCGACCGAATTTAGTCGGTTGCAATAATCGATTGCAAAATGGCAATTTTTTTGTAGTGTTTTAAACCATCTTGTACACATAAATTTAAAACATGGTAAGCACATTTTATATGAAAAATTTTTCCACCAATATTTGGTTCACAAATATTTTTAAGTTCAATAATTGATTTAGTGTTAGCAGAAGCATTATCAAATGAAATTGAAAAATTTTTTTTGGTCAACTTATATTCATCTAAAATTAAAACAATTATTCTATAAATATTGTTTGCAGTATGTTTATCATCAAAAGCATGAAATGCAATAATTCTTTTTTGAATTTTTCAATCATCATCAATCCAATGACATGTCATGCCTATATAAAAATGCATTTGCTAATGATCACTCCAAATATCACAACAAATTGAAACACGAAGTTTTATTTCAGAAAATAAAAGTTTTAACTCTTTTTTTCCTTTTTTATATAAAGAAATAATAGTTCGTTTTACAGTATTTCTTGGCACTCTTTTAACAGAAGGATTTAAAGTTTTTTGACAATATTGATTAAAACCTACTTTTTCGCCAAAACTAAAAGATAAATGTTCCATAGAAATCATTTTTGCTAATTCTTTTTTTTTTTTTCAGAATATTGAAATAAAGAAATGTTAGAAGATGCGTATCCGGAAATTTGTGTTTGAGACCGATCAACTCCTATTTTTGTTGGATGTTTTGTATCCAAATGCTTCCAAAATGATCCATAATTGCCCAATTGTTTGAATTTCTAAGATTTTCCACAATAATTACAAATTACATCAAACATTTTGTCATCTTTGAATTTCTTCATGAAATGAATGGCGAATATGTCGGAACTTTGTCTTGCTCTTCGAAGAAGTTGTGTACCTTGCTCTTGCTCTTGCTCTTGCTCTTCCTCTTTTTGTAATTGCTCACCATTAAATTGAGATTCTTGAGTTGGAATTTCCAAATTTTCATTTCGATATCCCTCAAGATTATATTGGTCGGGAGTGAAATCGAAGATGTCGTTCGTAGGGATAGATGAATATTGTGTTTCTCCAATCTTTCTCTTGCCCTTAGCGAAACTTGAGTTTCCTTTACTTGCCATTATATGAAAATAATATGTAATTTGGAAAATTGAATAAAAAAAATTAGAGAGAATAATTAGAGATTGGATTTGAAGAAATTAATTCACAATAATTTGGACAAATAATTGGAGATTTGACTTTGAAGAAATTATCTTGCAATATTTTGGACCATAATTTGTGAATGAAAATTAGAGAGATTGTAGAGTAGAGAAGAATAATATAGAGAGAGTGGAGAGAGTAGAGATAATTTTGTGTGAGGAGATTGTAAATGGAATAAGGTATTTATAATAAATCCAAAAAATCATTTTTCCATAAATACCCTTGAAACTAGCCGTTATGTAGCCGTTTATAGTGGTTAGGAGGGGTAATTTGGGGATTTCACAAAAAAAATAATAAAAAAAAAAGCTGCTGCCTGTTGGAATCGCCGATTCTAGCCGTTTGAAATGTAATTCAAATATTGGTTCGGACCGGCGGTTCGAACCGACGATTCTAACCGCCCGAAAACCGGCGATTCCATCCGGTTCCGGCCGGTTCTTGGAACCACCGGTTCACGGTTCCAAAAATGGTGGAACCGGAACTGAATCGTTGGCCTCCAATTCCGGTTCAGACCGGTTCCGGTTCTAGGAACCATAATTTGGCCATTTTTGCCTGCTCTTGTTAAGAGGTAAGAGAAGCTAAACTAATTTAGTATTTGGCTACATATCAAATTGAAAATAAATTTTAATATTCCAACTGCACTTTCATTTCTTATATGGTTAAACATAATCGGACCACAATTTTTTAAATTTAAACTCAATAAACAATATCATTTTTGTCTAAAAAAAATTATTTTCACACCAACTCGCTTTCTTTTAATAATCAAATGTTAATGTTTCCACATTATTGTTGAAGAGTCCACCTCCAATATAAGCACACTTGAATTTCCTTTACTCCAATGACTAATTATTTTAGAATATGTTAAAGTTGCAAATGTTTGATGTCTTTGCTTGTACTCTTTGAAGAAGTCAGACCTATACAACTTGAATAGTTGTGTAGTAGTAACAAACAAATAAATTATCAATTGGTTAAAATAAAATCATCAATTGGTTAAAGAATTATAAAAGCTAGGTAACCACGGAAGTAAGAAAAAGAAGAAGAAGAAAAAATTGAATTGCTTTTAATTTTTAATTAGAAGAAATGAGTCAGCTTTTGTAAAACGACACCACACTTCCACTTGACACTACAAAAAAAGCCTTTACCAATAGAAAATTCCATCAGTAACTACTGAAAATCTACCGATATAATAGATGCGTCGCTAAACCGCTGGACGGTAAATTATATACCCATGACAAAACCGTCGGTACTCTATCAAAAAGGCGTCGGTAAGAAGAACATGAAAACTATGTCAATTACCGACGGCCGTGCAGTCGGTAATCTGTCAAGGGTGCGTCGGTAAGTGGACGTGAAAACAATGTCATAGGGTCGTCGGTCATCCGCTGTTGGTGAGTTGTCGGTATATCATCGGTAATGGGTCTGACAATTGTGCTAAATATGAAATTTTCGTCGGTAGTCTATTGGTAAATAACTGGTTGTTGATGGAATGATGTCCGTAATCTGTCGGTAAAGTTATAAAAAATTTAAAAAAAAATTTATATTTTGCGGTAACAACACTATCAACCTGCTGAAATACATACAACTACAAGAAGCAATCATAACAACAAATAACAAACTCACAAATAATTCAAATACAAACATCATTCTAATCAATATCGCAAAGCACAAACAAAATAATAATCCATGAAAGGAAAAACAATCTACAACAGTGAATTAGGATCTGCAAGACTAGTATCCTCATCTGTAGTGTGTTGTGCTGGAGTATCTATAGTAGTAGTATGCTGTCCTAAAGGATCTGTAGCAGTTGAAGAAGGTGCAACAGGAGTACTAGAAGTCCCTGTAGCCTGCCAAAATTGGAGCATCTCACGCTGCATATTCCATACTTCACGCATCTCGTTTACTTGTTGCTCTCTCATCAATCGCATCTCATCAGCATGTTGCTTTAGAAGGCGATCCTACTCCTCAAGGCGTTCCTGCATAATCCGGATCATCTCAGGATCGAGTATCTGCTCTAATCGTGATGATGCACTAGAGGAGCTAGACCCATAAACTATGAAAGCTAGCGAACCTAGTCCGTAAACTCGCCTTTTTCTTCTCCCTTCCAGCAACCTCCAAATATAACTGGTCACAATCTATGGCAGGTGGATCTGAGGAGCCATTCTGTTGTTGAGTTTGTTTAGCCAACGTATGATTGAAGTTTTCTTGCAAATTTCCATATAATATTTGCATCAATGTGGTATATAAATACGTCAGAAATATCAAATAAACAAATGGTTCAAATTGTCAAGAAATGTAAACTTACAGAAACACTCCTAGCATGCCCATCGATAAAGGAGTGCAGATCATCCTTCTTAGTATATGTGCAAGTGAAAATCTCAATGGAAGAGGGCACTCATCCAAGCTCTTTAGTCTGATATTGAAAGTACTATGACTTAATTATCTATAACTATATGTAAGTAGTTTGTATAACCATAATGCAAGCATACAATTTAGCATCATTAATTATTTAACTAACCATATGCTCAACATGATGCAATGTGGAAATGGAACCTCCAGTGTGCCTTGTGGGACTAGAGCTCTTTGAAGTCGTGTGATTTTTCCATGGAAGGAAAGAATCGAATCGGAACGAGCTTGATTGATTTTGTTTATTTAAAGCAATTTCCTTCTTATTAGACTCGTTTTATTAATCCTCAAAAATGGCGGTCCTTTTGAAAAGGGATTAGTAAAAATGCCTCTTACATTTGTAAGAGTTTTAGTTTTAGGAGTCGCCACCCTTTTTTAGGGAAAATTCTCGAATTAGTCGATTCTTTGGAATCGACTAACTTAGTTTTAAAACAGAGATAGGGTTCAAAAGTTAGGTACGATATGGGAAGGTGTTAGGCACCCATATCGCCCGGTTAAACCGGCCTCCTCGTTGTCCATTAATTCACAATGATTTAATAATACAATTAACTAAGATTGAGATGTAAAAGACTTTTTAATGCAATTTTTGAAAAACATGTCAATTAAGCATTTTGTTGTAAAGCATTAAATAAACATGCAAAGAAAGGGGGGAAGGAGAAAATAATTACAATCTATCTCCTATTAATACAATCTACCCTTAGCACTCCAAATTTTCCCAAAATCCAATTAATATTACAAGCCAGCAATTATTAGGAATCCATTTAGGACCCTTTACATAAAGCTCAATAGAAATAAAAGCAATAAACATAAAGAATTTATCACAAGACAACCCAAATCATGCATCCAACATAAGCTTAATCATCACCATGAACAGACAATCACACAAGGAAATGATAGCAATAAGGAAAGCAAGTTCAATATTAATAACATTAACACGTTAGAGGTTAAAGCATGAATATATAAAAGAGCAAAAATAAAGATTGCAAGAATGTAAATGAACTTAATAACTGGAATTTGAAGATTTGGAAAGTAAATGGTAGAATAATAAAGCATTATTATTTAGCTTTTTCACTGGGATTTGAGTTTAAGAATTTATTGTTCATCATGAATAATGAACAATTATGACCATCAGTACTGATTTCCATTCTTTATTTGCTCATCCAGATAAAAAAAAAAGAGTAGTATACGCACTTTAAGCAAGGATGCTTAAGGCTTAACTTGATTTGATCTTGGAATCAAAGTTAAGTTATTGATTTTAAGTGGTTGAGATTTTGAAATGAAGGTCTGTGCGCCACTTCGACGCAGAAAACCCTCTTTTGGTTGATCTCGGGTTTTCCTCACAACTAGACTTAAGAATGGTGACTTAACAACAAAATAAAAAGAAAAAGATGAAGAGAAAGGGTTTAGACTCTCAGTTTACCTTTGCTTTGAAGAGAAACTCTAGATTTGATTAAAATGGCAAGAGATACCCAATAAGCTTTGATCTTTTATTAATGATCCGAGATTAGTTTGATTGATTAATGTTTTTGAGAAAGTTCGATTACAAAACCCACTGTTGTTCTTGATGAAAAACTATTCTTCCTTAACACAAATCTATAAAACTTGTTTATAGATTTGGATTAAGGGGTTTTGAGAATCAAAAATTCAAGAGTTTGGTTAAGCAACAAAAATTCCTTCTTTAGCACATTCCCCAATGCCCTATTTATAGGCAAATGGGGGATGTTGCCCTAATTTTTAGGGCTTAGGTGCCAAGTGCCGCTGCTGGGCCCTAAAAATGGGTCGGGTCCTATTTTCACGAAATCAGCCCAGATGGCATGCATAACGAGGCAGTACTCGAGACGTGTTTCTGGGCCTTGTTTCAATGTGAACCTTGAAAACGTGAAAATGACCCGATGGGTTACGTTTCTTAAACTCGGATCATTGGTCCGAGAATCAAACTCATCGAATGTTTCAAACTCATTTTATCACAAAAAAGGTTATCATCACTGAGTCCTTTTGGGGCAAAAATTGAGCGTCTACACCGTCACCACTAGTCTCACTCATGCGATTCTTAGACTGCTAAGCAAATTTCCATTGAGATTCCGGTGTATTCCGGTCACTCTGCCACGTTGCCCACACATTTTCTCTAATATATGGTTGTTTTCCTTTTGTTCTCTGTTCATGAAGGAAATCACTATATCTTCTAGGAGCTTTGACTTTCCATGCAGCTTTAATCAATTCTGTCATCTCCTTATCCCATATGCAATGTTTCTAAAGTTAATGAAAGCATAAAAAATAAAAAACATAACACAAATTAGTGACAAATAGTTAAAACTTGCACAATTTTTTAATATTATGCTCAAATTACAATACTATTTAAAAATCATTACTTAGAACTCCAACCAATAGTGATCCACCATGGATGGACGCATTTTCTTCCATGTAGACCCATACTCATGCTGTAGCTCCTGAAATGATCTATAAATTTTTCTTGAACACGCATCAGAAGGATGTAATTTGTCATACAAGTAAATAATATCAAAAGTGGAGCTATATAATAAATATATCTTACAATAAGGCAAAATAAATACTTACTGATCTCCAATAAGTCATATCTTAGTCTGAGCAGTGTCTTTTATAACATCATCAGTGGTATGGTGTGTAGCACCAAGAGCAGAATGAGAAGGAACCACCGATGTGTGAACCCTCCCCAAAGGCTAAATTGTGCTTGAATGAGGTATGCTCACATGTGTGTTTTATGAAGTCGCCACCTAGTTTATTTTTATAAGGGAAAACTAAGAAAGAACCCTAAATGACTCCAATTTTAATTAACCTAAGTCTAGATTAATTACCCCAAAGTTTAAGGCACAATCTACGAACCCGAGGTGGATCCCGAGACTATGTCATGCTGATTAACTAACCTAAGTGTAAATGCTTTGCAAGGTAAATTATTGCAATTGGACCAGTAAAGTGTTTTGGTGATTTCGACTTGCCGCTCGGGGTTGAATCCCGAACGTGCCTACGTACTCTTGTTTGAATGAGAGATCAAAGCCGACATAGTTCGATAAAGCCTATTCAAAGGCATTTTGAAGGGGTATGCTTCATGCATGAGTGTGTGCATGCTTCGTGCATTTTTAGGCATTTTTGCCAAAGGTTGATTGATTTGTTGTTTTAGGCATTTGTTGCCAAAAGGTGTTTGATTGGGCAATTTATTGCCAACAATTGATGTTTGGGCTATTTGTCGCCACAATGGTTGACTAAGGTATTTGTGCCAAAAGATGATATGTAATTTAGGCAATTTGTTGCCAAAGATTGGTTAGGCGATTTGTCGCCAGAGTGATTGATTAAGGGCATTTGTGCCAAAGGGGTTTTGTTGGGCGATTTGTCGCCAAAATGATTAAGGCATTCGTGCCAAAAGATGATATGTAATTTAGGCAATTTATTGCCAAAGAAAAGGTGATATTTGGGCGATTTGTCGCCAAAAAGTAGTTATTTGAATTATAGGCAATTTGTTGCCAAAAGCAATTGATTAAACCGTAGGCAATTTGTTGCCAAAATGTGATTGATTAAACTGTAGGCAATTTTGTTGCCAAAAACGTGATTGATTAAGGCTTTTAGCCACAATTATTGATTAATTGGACTTTTAGCCGAACTGTTCGAAATAAAGGCAATTACACCGTAGTTATTAATTAACTAGGCACTTTAGCCAATATGTTCGGAGTTAAGCATTAATTCCACGATTATTGATTAACCGGGCATTTTGGCCTAAACTTATTTACTTGAGGCAATTTGCTGCCAAAATGACGATGGTGTGAATGTAGTTATTTAATTATTTAATTAGAATTTAGAGTAGAAGAGAATATGCACAAAATGCTGAAATTAAATGGGCAGAGTTTCGTTATTACCTGAGTTAATCGGCAGCCGCTTCTTAGCTTCGGTTTGAAAATTCCAGATTAAGCTCCTCCTTTGGGGAATATTAATTAAAATTAATTCAATTAAGTGACCAAATATCACAACAGCAGAGTAATAAAAGCCTAAACTAAATGCAGAAAAGCAGTAGAAGAACCGCAAGGAGCGTAGGAGAGAAGAGAGCGTCCATCAACACAGACCGAGTGCTTAAAACTGTCAATTCGGGGCTGTATTTATAGGGAAAAACCAGGCTGGAGGGCGGCTGCTGCCGCCGTGGACGGCGGCTATTGTCACCCTATCCTCGTAATTTTCCAGACGTTTCAAGTACCATATTGGCATACTTTCGGTGAACTTTCCGAATGGCCTCCGGTCCGGCCGGACTGTTTGCAGTCTGGGAAAACAGGCTTTTTGAGCCTCAAAATTTGAGTATTCGGTAACTGTTCTTGCCATAGGGCATTCGGTAACTGTTCTTGCCAAGCTTTGTGCTTTTGAACTGTCTTCTGCAAAATGACTTTTATAGCCTTATTTGCAGCCTCTACAGCCCCATTTGTTTATGGACGATAGGGTGAGGACTTATGGTGTTGGATTCTCTTTTCTTTCAACAAATCAGAAAATTCACTCTGAAAGTGGGACCCATTATCAGCAATGATCTCAAATGGCGTTCCGTACCGACAAAGGATGTTAGTACGAACAAACTGTGCCGCCTTCTTGGCATTCAAAACCGAATAAGAGGCTGCCTCGATCCACTTAGTGAAATAATCTACAACAACCAGGATGAATTGATGACCATTGGAAGCCTTTGGGTGGATCTTTCCGATCACATCTATGCCCCAAGTTGCGAAGGGCCAGGGTGAAGCAATGGGATTCAAATTGACCGGAGGCTGTTTTTGTAGCTTAGCAAAAATTTGACACTCATGGAACTTCTGCGCGTGCCTCACGCAATCTACATTCATAGTTGACCAGTAATAACCCAGGTTCATGATTTTTCGAGCCAGAGCTATCCCGTGCATGTGTGGACCGGACTCCCCGTTGTGTAAGGAATCCATAATGGTTTGAGCTTCCCCTTCATCTACGCATCTTAGGTGCAAACCGTTCCAACTTCTTTTATATAGAACTCCCCCAGTAAGGAAATATCCGGATGCTAACCGTCTCAATGTCCGTTGATCAGTCTTCGAGGATCCATCTGGGTAAGCCTCGTTCTGAAGATAATTCTGTACGTCCCAAAACCAGGGCCTGTCATCGACCAAATTCATGAGGTGGGCCATCTGTTTCTGTAGCCAAACTGTCAAAGGTCGAATGATTTGATTCCCCTCCACATTGACCATGGAAGCTAAAGTAGCAAGGGCATCAGCAAACTGGTTCTTGGCTCGGGGCAAGTAATGGAAAGACAGATCCTCGAATTGTTGAGCCAATTCGTCCAAGCGTTGTAGGTAAGGAACCAAACGCTCTTCCTTAATTTTCCACTTCCTTAGAGCTTGAGAGACTATTAAATTGGAATCCTCGAAAACCCTAAGGACTTTTATCTCTTTTTCCGGGGCCGCTTCTAACCCCTTAATGCAAGCTTCATACTCAGCTTCATTGTTGGTGCAGTCGAAATCTAACTTGACTGCGATTGGGACGTATTCTCCATAAGGAGTTTTGAACACGACTCCAATTCCATTTCCGTGATAATTCGAAGCTCCATCAAAATACATCTCCCAAACGTCATTTTCCACGTTCAAGAGATCTTCGTCGAGAAACTCCAGTTCTTTCATTTCGTCTTCCACGGGCAGTTCCGCTAATTGGTCGGCCAAGGCTCCTCCTTTTACTGCCTTCCGTTGTACAAATTTCGAGTCATAGGCTGCGAGCACTGACACCCACTTAGCCATCTTACTGTCAAGAATCGGCCTCTCCATAAGGAATTTCAAGGGGTTCGATTTAGAGATAACATATGTGGTATAGGATGAAAGGTAGTGCTGCAGCTTTGTACAAGCCCAAACTAGAGCCAGACATAACTTCTCTATCTTATTATACTTCAGCTCATGGTCTAGCATTCTTTTGCTAAGGTAGTACACGGCATTTTCTACCCTGATGTCTTCTGCTTGTTGAGCTAGCATTGCACGCATCGCTTCTTCTGTCACTGATAGGTACAATAGCAAAGGTTTTCCTAGCCTTGGTGGTTGCAAAACTGGCAGAGATAGTAAATACTGTTTGACCTGATCAAAGGCTTTCTGACAATCTTCGTTCCATTCGACGGATACCCCTTTCCTGAGTAATTTGAAGATTGGACCACAAGTATCGGCCAATTGATTAATGAACCGGCTGATGTACTGTAGCCTTCCCAAGAAACCCTGAACTTCCTTTTCTGTCTTTGGTGCTGGCATTTCCAAAATGGCTTTGGCTTTTGAAAGGTCAATCTCTATGCCTTTCCGGCTGACCATATGCCCCAGAAATACTCCGGATGTAGCTCCAAACAGACATTTTGCCGAGTTGAGCTTTAAATTGTACTTTCGAAGCCTAAGGAAGAACTTCTCAAGTGCTGTGGTATGTTCTTCAGCTGTTTTCGATTTAACAACCATTTCGTCCACATACACCTCAACTTCTTTATGAATCATGTCGTGGAAGATAGTTGTTACCATTCTTTGATAAGTTGCCCCGGCATTTTTGAGCCTAAAAGGCATGACCCTATAGCAGTAGGTTCCCCACTTTGTGATGAATGCCGTCTTCTCTTTGTCTGGCAAATGCATCATTATCTGATTGTACCCGACAGCGAGATCAGTCAAGGAGACCATCTCGTGGCCAGCCATTCGGTCAACCAACAAGTCAATATGAGGCAAAGGAAAATTATCCTTCGTACATGCTTTATTCAGATCCCGGTAGTCGACACACATTCGCACCTTTCCATCCTTCTTAGGAACCGGCACTATGTTTGCTAACCATGTTGGGTAGGCAATGGGCTCTATGAACTTGTTTTCCAATTGCTTAGCTACTTCCTCCTTGATTTTCAAGGACCATTCTGTTTTCAGCCTCCTTAGCTTCTGTTTTACCGGCTTAGCCTCGGGGTACACTGGAATCTTGTGTACTGTTATTACTGGGTCAATCCCCGTGATGTCACTAGCCTTCCACATGAAGCAATCGGCAAACTTCTTCAAGCAATCGGCAAACTTCTTCAAGCATTCAATGATCTGTTCTCTGTTCACACAGTCAGATGCAATGTATGTATGTTCATTTTCTTCTTTGCCAATGATTATTTTCTCTTTTTCATTTTTTATTTCATTTATTTCTTTTTCATTATTTTTCCTAGGATATGCTTGGAAAGATTGACACGCAGGGTAACCAATGATCTGTAAGCTTTTATTGATAAGGACGTAATTGTCCTCAAAATTACATCAAATTTAAAATCTGGATTTTCCAAATCCGATACAGAAGACTCGGAACTGGACTCTGACTCGATTTCAGACTCAGGGTCAACCTCAGACTCAGTACAGGACTTGATATCAGGTCCAGACTCTAGGTTTGGCTCAGGAAGGGTTTTGTCAGCAGCGCGCTCCTCCTCGGTATACCAGTTGGTGAGAGGCCTTTTATTTGGCTTGATCAGGCTCAACAAGTCTTGGTTCCCATCATTACTAGTAATAACTGCAACCTCGTCAAAGAGACTGGGCTGCATGAGATCTTCTATCTCTAGCTCGGTTATTGCCTCTGGCTTGTTGTCCCAGGCATTAGCAAATATTTCCAGCCCGGGCAGCATTTTCTTAGCTGTCGGGAAGTAGAATGGTTCCTGGAAGCCACAATAAGGAATTGTTTCTCCCGGTTTGCAGAAATGACCATTCAAAGTCAAAAGGTAAGGCTGCATCTATATACTCTTCTTCTTTCTTCTCCTGGTCCTTCCAGCAAGGTCTTCATCAGTGGGCTCATAACCTAGCCCAAAGGTCCCTTTGTTCACCGGATACTCCCAAGCTTGCAGTGTGGGGTATGCCTTTTCGGACCTTGCCATAACCATTCCCAGCAGGTAGGACATTTTCAGCATTAAAGGAACCATGCAGTTTACTTGCATCGTCCCGAAATCAAAAAGAATTCGAGAGTTTGCAGTTTTTCCCTCTATGCACTGTACTGTGCCATATTGAAATCCTGAGAGGGGCAGGTTGGCATTCTCAGGGTTGACCTCAAAGAGAGGCTGGCCCTTTGTCTTCTTCAGTTGGCTATAGTCATCCCCCTGAATAGTGATAACTTTGCCCTCGTAAGGAAACTTGACCTTTTGATGCAGAGAAGAGGGCACTGCCTTAGTATGATGTATCCATGGTCGTCCCAGGAGTAGGTTGAAACTGGTAAGCACATCAATTACTTGGAACGGGACCTCCATCATAGCTGGTGAGGTTGGTGATGGCACTGTAGGTGTGACTGGAACTTGGATAGGCACTTGAACAATGGGTACCTGCCCCGGATAAGGGTAGCCGGATTAGGGTACAGTGGGTAGTATTGTGTATCAGGGTAGCTGAATGTGAGGTAGATTGACTCCCTTGTCCAATTGTGCATGACTAAAAAGAATATTTTGTGTTCTTTTTAATGTTTTTAATGTTTATGAGATGATATGTCATGCATGCGCACAATATCACGTCATAATTCATTTTAATGATATGATTCACATTATTGGGTGCATACAGCCATAAAGGATAGGTTCTATAGGCTATGACACAAATAGAAAATTGGCTTATTAAGGGACCCTTGAACCTTGAGTAAGGATATACCTAACCACATGTGAAACAAAGAGTTTCGCGTGGGTCCAACAGTACGCATACTCATGGGCCACCCCCAAAAGGATTAGGGATGGTTTGCGATAACAGGGAGGACGCTTTAGCTGTCCGTCGACATAATCAAGGAGACCTGCCGATCAGCGCTACTCGCTATCCAGACTCAGAAGTTTGAACAGAAGAGAAGAAATTCATTTGAAATTCGTTTTTTATGCAATGGAGAAAAAGATTCTCAATCGTGCAAATAAATCAACAAATTTAAATGTTTTCATTAAATTTTACAATTAATTCCAAATTTCCTTATCAAGTATTCTTAAAGAAAGAACACTTGATTCGTGTTAGGGTACCCTACAAAACAAAGCACAACAAAATAATATCCTGAAGAAGGGCAGGTTAGTTGATGCAGCAATTGTAGTCCACTTTATGCAAAATGATTACATAGCTCCCCAGTGAAGTCGCCAAATTGTGAACCCTCCCCCGAAGGCAAAATTGTGCTTGAATGAGGTATGCTCACATGTGTGTTTTATGAAGTCGCCACCTAGTTTATTTTTATAAGGGAAAACTAAGAAAGAACCCTAAATGACTCCAATTTTAATTAACCTAAGTCTAGATTAATTACCCCAAAGTTTAAGGCACAATCTACGAACCCGAGGTGGATCCCGAGACTATGTCATGCTGATTAACTAACCTAAGTGTAAATGCCTTGCAAGATAAATTGATGCAATTGGACCAGTAAAGTGTTTTGGTGATTTCGACTTGCCGCTCAGGGTTAAATCCCGAACGTGCCTACGTACTCTCGTTTGAATGAGATATCAAAGCCGATGTAGTTCGATAAAGCCTATTCAAAGGCATTTTGAAGGGGTATGCTTCATGCATGAGTGTGTGCATGCTTCGTGCATTTTTTAGGCATTTTTGCCAAAGGTTGATTGATTTGTTGTTTTAGGCATTTGTTGCCAAAAAGTGTTTGATTGGGCAATTTATTGCCAAAAATTGATGTTTGGGCTATTTATCGCCAAAATGGTTGATTAAGGTATTTGTGCCAAAAGTTGATATTTGTTTAGGCAATTTGTTGCCAAAGATTGGTTAGGCGATTTGTCGCCAGAGTGATTGTAAGGGCATTTGTGCCAAAGGGGTTTTGTTGGGCGATTTGTCGCCAAAATGATTAAGGCATTCGTGCCAAAAGATGATATGTAATTTAGGCAATTTATTGCCAAAGAAAAGGTGATATTTGGGCTATTTGTAGCCAAAAAGTGGTTATTTGAATTATAGGCAATTTGTTGCCAAAAGCGATTGATTAAACCGTAGGCAATTTGTTGCCAAAACGTGATTGATTAAACTGTTGGCAATTTGTTGCCAAAAACGTGATTGATTAAGGCTTTTAGCCACAATTATTGATTAATTGGACTTTTAGCCGAACTGTTCGAAATAAAGGCAATTACACTGTAGTTATTAATTAACCAGGCACTTTAGCCAATATGTTCGGAGTTAAGCATTAATATCACGATTATTGATTAACCGGACATTTTAGCCTAAACTTATTTACTTAAGGCAATTTGCTGCCAAAATGACGATGGTGTGAATGCAGTTATTTAATTAGAATTTAGAGTAGAAGAGAATATGCACAAAATGCTGAATTTAAATGGGCAGAGTTTCGTTATTACCTGAGTTAATCGGCGGCCGCTTCTTAGCTTCAGTTTGAAAATTCCAGATTAAGCTCCTCCTTTGGGGAATATTAATTAAAATTAATTCAATTAAGTGACCAAATATCACAACAGCAGAGTAATAAAAGTCTAAACTAAATGCAGAAAAGCAGTAGAAGAATCGCAAGGAGCGTAGGAGAGAAGAGAGATTCTGTCAACACAGACCGAGTGCCTAAAACTGTCGATTTGGGGCTGTATTTATAGGGAAAAACTAGGCTGGAGGGCGGCTGCTGCCACCGTGGACGGCGACTGCTGCCACCGTGGATGGCGGCTGCTGTCACCCTATCCTGTCCACTCGCTAGTTTTTTTCGTTCCAAAGGCTTTTTTGGGAGTTCCGAACCTCCAAAAAAATATTTCGGGACCAGTTCTGCGATCATCGTAATTTTCCGGACGTTTCAAGTACCATATTGGAATACTTTCGGTGAACTTTCCGAATGGTCTCGGGTTCGGCCGGACTGTTTGCAGTCCGGGAAAACAGGCTTTTTGAGCCTCAAAATTTGAGTATTCACACACAGCCAATCAGACCGAATTTTGGAGGACATTACCGATTCGACTGGAGCCAACAAAAGCCGATCAAACTGAGCTGAGGAGGTGACGAGATGATCAAGTCAACCCAAAATCCTTCAAGCCAATCAAACCGAGCTTTGAAGATGATTACCAGATTGAAGACGCGTCAGTGGACCACTTTAACATTAATCGTTTATACAATTAATGATAAAGTGGGGGGGCAAACTGTTGACGCATGTCTTTATGCCCCCGCCTAACCCGATGAGGATACGAGGACGCGGAATGAGGGATCATGGTTGACTGGAAGTCTTTAAACCCAAAGATTGATTTAAACCAAATTGAGAGTGACTGATTTATAGTAGAGTTGCGTCACGCAGCTATAAGGTGCGTGACGGCACTGATAGTTGCGTCACGCAACTCCAATTAAGATGATGTCACCTTGAAAGCCGACATAACGGTTTTACTTTCTGTTTGGATACGTGGTAACGGTCTAGAAAGTGAGCTGCGTCACACAGCTATCGGGTCCGTCACGCAGCCGTCAGTTGCGTGACGCAGCTATCCTTTGTTGCCCTACCCATATAAATACTGCGTTTTTATCTTATTGAAGGGAGGAATTTTTAGGGCGTAAAAAAAGACAATTGCGGCTAGGTTTTTCTGGAGAAATTCTTCTGAGTTATCTTGAGGAAAAACAGCCTTTAGAAACAAATTAAGTTAAAACGAAAATCATACAAAAAAAGAAAAAAAGAGAGAAAAGCAAAAAGAAAAGGAGGTATTTGTTAAAACTTGGTGAACAAAGACTTCTGGGGCCTTGAAATCTCGTTCCTTAGGGCGTTCAGATTGTTTACAATCCTCAATCTGAGGGTTAGGTAATTATCTAAAACTTTTCTTGGTATTTTTAGTTATTAATTCATTATTATTTATTTTGTTGGTGTTTTAGTAGTGTGATATTGGTTAAACGGTACTCTGTCCATTATGGGATGTTTCTGAGTTATATTGAAACAAGTTTTAATAAAAGGAAAACGTAAAAAAGGTTGTTTGAAAGGTAGTTACGGACTAGAGCAGTTGCGTCACGCAGCTACAAGATGCGTGACGGAACTGTTCGTGTCCAAAATATAATGATATTGCCCCGACTAGTTGCGTGACGGAACTGTTCGTGTTTATGATTTTATTTCACTTTTATTTTCTTGTTTAATCTTGTGTTTGAAATAAACGATTGATGAACCTGAAGGTTTTTCCCAAGTTACGAACAGCTACGTCACGCAACTGTTGGATTCGTCATGCAACTGTTCTTCCATAGAACAGCTGCGTGACGCGACTGTTCTAGGGGTCCAGAAATAATTTTTATCCTTTTTTAAAATAATAATTTTGTGCAATCAAATAAATATTCAATTTTTTTTATAATTCAAGAGACAACCAATTGTGGGCAGATTGTGGTTTAATCAAGTCTAGTACGTTAATATATTATCCTGCATGATTTCGGGTTTTAAAGGTTTCTTGAATTTAAATTGGGTAGAATGTATTTTAGGTTCGGTTTGTGGCCCGCCTTTAACCATAAGGCAAGAGCGGGTCTTTTGATTATTTTAACTTGACTGCTGTGGGTTGAATGGTTGGTGTGGTTTGAATGATTATGAATGTAATGAATGAATTTATTTGGGACGATTAAATAATTTTCCGCATAGGAACTCGGTTCGATTTATTCGGGTTGGGTTTGTATAAATAAATTGGCTTTTCTAAATTAAAATAAATTAGAAATTGTAGGTTAAAAGAGGCCGGTTTTCCAGGCGTCGGCCTCCAACGAGCCGACGTACCCAATTCCCTTATCCAGAATCGCACTTGATGCGCATGACCAGTCTTTTAAAATAATTGGCCTTAAATAAAATTGGGATTTAAAATGAAGTCACTTTTAATTAGAAACGGTCCCATTGCCGAAAAAATGGGTGGCGACTCAAAGTATTTTATAAGACCAATTTATCAGCAGCGCATCGCGTGCAACAAAAAGGTTTTGTCACCACTTGTTAAATGAAGATCACATTTCCAAATCAAAATCAAATCGAGCGTTTTTCGGGTCGCTCGGGGCCGGTGCGAAAACAGTTCCACAAACAGGATTCGGGTTTTTTTATGGGCCTACTCCTTTTGACGCACCACTTAAGGTACTAGGCTTGCGGTTGGTAAAATTGTTAATTCTCGGATGGATGTGCCTAAAACGCGAGGTTTAGGCTGGATCCACCTCCGAACTAAGCAATGATACCAGGGGATAATATGGGTAGAAAGTGGTAAGAAGAGAGAAATGCTTAATGAATGCAATAATCTAGAAAATGAAAAGAAAGTGAATAAGCAAACATGGACGATTAAAGAATTTTCCGACGGCTTTCTAACCAATTTTTATTTAGAAAATGTAGGTTTAGAATTAATTCCTAATTGCAACCATCTAGTTAAAAATAACCGGGGATTAGTGGATGCAGTCCCAGTGAAGTCGCCAATCTGTTTTCGCACCGCCCCCGAGCGATCCGGAAAATGCTCGATTTTTATTTGGATTTGGAAAAGAGTGATCTTTATTAAGAACAGTGGTGACAAAACACTTTTGGATGCAGTACCGATAAATCGGTCTTATAAAACATTTTGAGTCGCCACCCATTTTTACGGCAATGGGACCGTTTCCAATTTTAAAAATGACTTCATTTAAAACCCAATTTTATTTAAGGCCAATTTAGAGAACTAGTCAGGCACACCGAGTGCGATTCTGGGTAAGGGAATTGGATACGTCGGCTCGTTGGAAGCTGACGCCGGGAAAAACCGGCCTCTTTTAACCTACAATTTCTAATTTTGATTCAGAAAAGCCAAATTATTTGTTTAAATCCAACCCGAATAAATCGAACTGAGTTCCTATATGGAAAATTATTTAATCATCCCAAACAAGTTCAATCATTGCATTCATAATCATTCGAACCATTCAAACCATTCAACCCAAGGCAATTAAATCAAAGTAAACACAAGACCCGCTCTTGCCTTATGGTTAAAGGTGGGCCACAAACCGATCCTAAAAATACATTCTACCCAATTTGAATCCAAGAAACCCTAAATACCCGAATTCATGCATAATTACATATTAATATACTAAACTTGGTTAAACTGCAATCTGCCCACAATTGGTTGTCTTCGTATTTACTTCAAGAATTAAATCTTATTTTTTTGTACAAAATTCGTTAAGTTTTGAACAAAAATTGCTTCTGGAATCCCAGAATAGTCGCATCACGCAGCTATTCTATGGAAGAACAGTTGCGTGACGGATCAATGGCTGCGTGACGCAGCTGTCCATAATTAAGAAAACTTCCAGATTCGTCAACCGTTTATTTCAACTCCATAATTTAAATATAATATTAAACAGTAAATAAAACAAAATAAAATTATGAAAACAAACGGTTTCGTCACGCAACCACTAGATCCGTTACGGATCTAATAGCTGCGGGACGCAACTGATCTGGGTAGAGCAACCGTGTTTTGGACATGAACAGTTCTGTCACGCAACTGCCAGATCCGTGACGGAACTACTGGCTGCGTGACGCAACTGCTCTGGTCTGTATTTATTTTTCAAACAACCATTTTTACGTTTTCTTTTTATTTAAACATGCTTTAATACAACCTAAAAACATCCAAGAGTGGGCAGAATACCGCTTAACTAAGATTACAATACTAAAATACCAATAAAATAGATAACAATGAATAAACAACTAAAATTACCAAGAAGAGTTTTAAGGAATTACCTAACCCTCAGACTGAGGATTGTTGACTTAGTCAATCTGTCCACTATAACCCAGATAGAATCCTTCTTCTTAGGCGTACGAGGCAATCCAATCATAAAATCCATAGTAATGTGATCCCATTTCTACTCAGGCGCTGAAATTGGGTGCATAATACAGGTTGGAAACTGATGCTCGACCTTAACCTGCTAGTAGACCAAACATCTGGATACATACTCTGAAATACTCCTCTTAAATGCTGGCCACCAATAGAACTCTCTGAGATCATGATACATCTTTGTACTACCTGGATGAATGGCATAAGAACTGACATGAGCCTCATCAAGGATAATCTATCTCAACTCAGGAATCTTAGGCACACAAATACGATCCCCGAAATATAAGCAACCATCATCTTTGATCTGAAATCTCTTCTTCTTACCCTATAAAGTCAACTTCTTCCATTCAGTAATCTGATCATCTGAACTCTGAGCATCTCTAACATGTTGAATAAATTCGGTCTAACCCTCAATTATGTCTTAATGGGACCATCATCGCTCAATGACATAACATCAAACATAGCCCTTAAAGTAGACATAGACTTCCTACTCAAAGCATTAGCAACTACATCAACCTAACCCGGATGGTAATCAATCACATAATCATAATCTTTAAGCAGCTAAATCCATCTCCTCTGTCTCAGATTCAAACTCTTTCTGTGTAGGCAGATACTTCAAGCTCTTGTGATCGGTGTAGATGAAACACTTCTCACCATACGGATAATGCCTCCATATCTTAAGAGCAAACACAATAGCAGCAAGCTCTAAGTCATGAGTGGGATAGTTCTTCTCATGAGGCTTAAGCTGCCTAGAAGCATAAGCGACTACCTTACCCTCTTACATAAGCACACAACTAAGACCATTAAGTGAAGCATTACTGAAAACCACATAGTCTTTACTAGAAACCGGCTATGTAAGTATAGGAGCCTTAGTAAGCATAGCCTTTAACTTCTCAAATCCAGCTTGACATTTATCAAACCACTCACACTTCACGTTCTTGTGCAACAAACTTTGTCAAAGGAGCAGCAAGAAGAGAAAACCCTTTGACAAATCTTCTATAATACCCAGCCAAGCTTAAGAAACTCTAAATCTCTATAGCATTCTTAGGTGGCTTCCAATCAAGAATTGCCTCTATCTTCTTTGGACAAACTCGAATACCATCAGTTGAAACTGCATGCCCAAAAATGCTACCTATCCAAGCCAAAACTCACACTTATTGAACTTGGCATACAACTGCTTATCTCTCAGAGTCTGCAAAAGTATCCTCAAGTGCCTATCATGCTTATCCTTAGTCTTAGAATATACTAAGATATCATCAATGAAAACCACTACAAATTGATCCAGAAAGGGATGAAAGATCCTATTCATCAAGTCCATAAAAGCAGCTGGAGCATTAGTCAACCCAAAAGGCATGACTAAAAACTCATAATGGCCATATCTGGTCCGGAATGCAGTCTTAGGCAAGTCTTCCTTCCTAACTCCCATCTGGTAATACCCAGATCTTTGATCAATTTTAGAAAAGACACCTGCCCCCTTCAACTGATCAACCAAGTCATAAATACGACGCAACGAATATTTGTTAATCATCAACTTGTTCAACTATCTATAATCAATGCACAATCTTATGGAACCATCCTTTTTTTTAACAAATAAAACTGGAGCACCCCAAGAAGAAACACTAGGGCGGATGAATCCCTTATCTAGTAACTCTTGAAGCTAAACCTTCAAATCCTTTAACTCGACAGGAGCCATCATATAAGGAGTAATAGAAACTGAAGTAGAACCCGGAATCACATCAATACCAAACTCAACCTCACTATCCGGCGGCAACCCAGGAAGCTCATCATGAAACACATCGAAAAAATCACACACAGTGGGTATGTCACTCAAACTAGGCTCATCATGCTCAGACTCAAGCACGTAAGCAATGAAAGCACTACAACCCTTTTGAATCTGGATCCTAGCCTTAATAGCTAAAATGACATTAGAGAGATAATCTGATCTCTCACCGATAACCACTACCTCAATATCATCAGTGGTCTTAAGTGTGATTCTCTTAAGCCTACAATCAACCATGACCTGATGTCTATACAAGCAATCCATGCCCAATATCCATGCCCAATATCACATAAACTCTCTAAAGGACAACTCGATCAAATCACCAGGAAAAATATATCCATGAATAACAGTAGGACAGTCTCTAAACAGCTTACTTACAATCACACCATGTTCTAAAGGATTGGCCACTCAATATCATGCTCTAACATATTAGCCTTAATACCACTCTTAATACCAATGGGAATGCATATATATGAATGTATGGAACTCAGATCTATCAATGCATATACATCAAGTCCAAAGATAGAAAATGTACCTGCAATGATGTCTGGAGCATCCTTCTCCTCATGAGCTCTGACTACATAAGCCCTGGCAGCTGTCCTGCGCTCAGGTTTGCTAACTGTCTCTGCCCAACTGTACCCACTGAGTCTGTGCAACCTCTACCTCTACCTCTAGATGCAGCTGGAGTAGACCTCTCCGACCGAGGATGAACTGTGGTACTAGAACCCATCGGACAATCTCTGTATAGATGATCTCTAGAACCACATCTGAAACAAGCACCCATGACTCTACAACACTCGCCTGTATGTCTCTTACCATAATGGACACATGTAGGATACTCACTCCGACTAGACCCTCTGGTACTAGCTACAGAAGTAGACTGCGAAACAGTTCTAAAAGATGAAGTACCACGACCATGACCTCTACCTAGTCTATGCCCTGATGGCTGAACTAACCTCTACCTCTTATCCCTCGACTGGCTATAAAATTGACTGCCTGACTGACTTTGAGGTCTCTTGAACTGCTGGGATCTAGATCTCCTATTCTGCTGGTTAGTCCTAACCTCCTCAAGCTCCAGTTCATCAGATACTAGAGTAGAAAACTCAGTGTGATGGTGAGCTACCAAATGCATCCTCAACTCATCATGCAAGCCTTTCCTGAACTTCTTGCATCTCTCCTCCTTAGAGGGTACTAGCTCTCTAGCATACCTACTTAGCCTGACAAACTTTTGCTCATACTCTGAAACAGTCGTCTTACCCTATCGAAGCTCTATGAACTCAATCTTCCTCTGGTCCACATATAAATCTCCAACATACATCTTCCTGAACTCAGATAGAAAGAAGTCCCATGTCCTCCTATGGACATCCACAAATCGGGAAACTGTGTCCCACCGTTGGTGCATTGGTACGCTTCCTCCTTAAGCAAAGATACCGTACATACCAAACGATTAGCGAGAATACACTACATCTGCTCAAAGATCCGCTCAGTTCTCTCTAATCAATACTCCACAGCAAACACATCATTTAACTTTCGGCCTTTGAACTCGACATCCCCATATTTCCTTAACCTCTCAATCGGTAGTCTAGGAGTAGGAATATAAGTTGGAGGAGCTGCACCAATAGCCTACCTTAGTATGTCGGCCATCTACTAGAGAAAAGCATCCTGACCATATCTGGGAGCACCGTGATCAGACGAACCAATAAGAACAATAGCAGTAGGTGCAACAGGAGGAACGAGTGGAGCATAGCTCTCACCTCCTAGTCCACAGCGTCTCGGGAGCCTGACACAAACATCCTAACCTAATGAATCTACAACCATAAAGATCCACATGATACAACATCAGAGGAATATTCCTTAACAGTCTCTTAGGGCATGTAAATTAATTAGACTGTTATTATATCTTAAAACAGGTTAAATCCTAGAATCTATTAACTTAATGCTCTGATACCACCAAATGTGACACCTAAAATCCGGTTTCGTAAAACAGGATCTTAAAAGCCACATTAGGTTTAACACGAAGTATTAAACCGGCATGCTTAATACTCAATAATTTAAAAACATTTCTTTTAGTTTTACAAAAATGACTTAGAAAAATTTTCGAAGAAATCCTACAGAAAAACTGCAAGAGTTTCTCCTATATATTGAGGATCACAAGAACACAGAAAAACATTTAAAACACTTCTATAATCTGTCCACACCTCAACTACATTTTCAAATTTATTTCCCAATACAACTCCATATTCTCAACCCATCATTCACACATCTCATAGAAACTCAGCACATATAATAAATCAGTTCCTTTTAATTGAAAGCATTGAAGATATTCATTACATGCCGTAAAACATTTTGACTTTGAAAGTAAAACTATTGTTCAAAATATTTAGTTCATAACATTCTGATTTAAATAAAAATATTCTAATGCCTTAATTATATTTACATGCCCTTAGATTGTTCCTAAAGATTGAAATAATAGAGAAACTGTTTGAAAACTGACTTTCGTAGAATAAGGGGCCTCTGAATAGTCTGATGCTCGCTGTGGATAGTCTACCCCAAATCAGCAACCTGCGCGTGACAAGACAACGCGCTAAGCATAAAGCTTAGTGGTGCTTATTTCCCATTTATAGTAGGGAAATACACATAAGCAGTCATAATATCACATATTATCATATACAACATCTTATAATAATCAGGCAGCATAATCATGATATAGCATATTTCAGACGCATAATATAAATATTCATAATCAGCATGCTTAATTAAATCCAATAATCATGCATCACTAAATTAGACATACTTAATCATGATATCACATAAATCAGCATATGTTCATAAAAACAACATAATTATTTATTTAATTAATTTATGAAAACTATGTTTTTAATTAGGCCTTTACATACTTAGAAGAATCAAATAGCAGAGAGAAAATTCCATAATAAACATACATCTCGAAAGCCCATATAACATCATACGATCCGTCGATCGGAATCAAATGGCCATATCTAGAAAATGGGTTCGTTAGCCCCTATTAAATTGGAGTTCGTTAGCTCCTATAAAATGGGGTTCATTAGCCCCTATAAGACACTGCGTGTGACATATAGATAGTATTGTATTCCTATGGCATGTCATACCTCTATAAAACTACTAACTAAACCAATTAGACCAAGGTCGATAAAATATTTATTGTAATTAATTCATTTCATAATTCATACATATCAGTGTTTATAGATAAAACGCCCAGTCTCAAAATTACACCGCAATATTTTAGTACAGTCCGAAAAATATTCTCTTTCATAAATTCTATTTATACACAAAAATCATACTTTTCCATACTAAATATTCTATCATAAATTCATTTCCATAAATAACTCATAAATCACATTATCATACTTAATTAATCATAATTCTTATATAATTGCATAAATCTATAACATATATTCAAAAAGAATATTTTATCTCATAAAATATTCTACCATGGCACATAAATTCATCTCATCCAATTAAATTCATAATAATAGCATACTCTCATATGGTCATTCATAATTCACTAATAGGCACAATTCCCAATGCACTAATTTTTAACATAGCATATCACCACCTAATTAATCCATGTTTCACTTATTTCTAAAATACTCATAATTGGGACTTAAGTTGATCAATTAATTAATTAATTGATCTAAGAGTCCTTAACTTACTAAATTATGCTAATTAACTATCTACTTAGTTTAGTAGATATAAAATTCTATTATTTTTATTATTCCTATTATTTACCAATTAAGTACCTAATCAATCTAGATATCACCAACTAACTATCTATCCACTTAATTAAATTACTACTAACCAATTAATTTATTACTACTACTTAATTATCACTAATCCTAATTAATCATCATCTTAATTAAGGATAAATTACAATTTAGTCCTTAAGATCCTTATTAATTATAAATGGGTCCCACTTGGAATAAATAGACTAATGATATATTAAATTATCCATAGTCCACACTTAATCCTTTTTAAGGGTCCAATTTATAATTATAGTCCTTAATCAAGTCCCAAATAGTTATGTAGTCCATAATAAATGCAAATTGCATTTGGGACCTTACAAAATATCATATTGGTCATTCAAATTCTCCTTTTGTCCAAATCCTCCTTAAGCATAGGAAAATTCCTCCTTAGTCCTTGGAACATGTCCAAATAAGTCCATGAGCCATGAAAATGTCATTTGGTACCCAAAATAAATTTTGTCTCCACTTTAATTTTTACATATCAAGTCCAATAATTTATTAAAATTATTTTTTAATTATCACTAACTCATGCACATTAAGGATAAACACTTCAATACACAAACAAAAATCAAAATCATTCAAAAATTGCATAACATACATGGATAACAAACTTAATACTCACAACTTAAGAATATAACTTCAAAACCATAAGATCAAATAAAAAATTCAATATTAAATTCGGCCAAATAAGGTTCTTGCACCAAAAATTTACAAAGAATCATTTAAAGCATAAAGGAGGCAACTTGATCATAAAACACAACATTTAAAGCAAGAAAATCAAAGCTTGAAGCATAATAGTGGAAAATCAAGTAAAAATTGCCTAAAATATCCAAAAATAGGAAATGAGCACAAACCTCTCAAACAAAGCTTTAAAATCCAAAATATTTAAGCTTGAATAACTTCCTTGCCTTTCGATTTTGGGTCTTTCCCTACAAAAATGAGATTTTCCCAAATACGCTAAATCCCATGAACAAAAAAATTTGAAGAATATATAAGATGTACGACACATGAACAATGCATTTCTAGCCATGATTTTGAAAAATATTTAAGATTTAAAGAAGAGAAAGAGTTAGTAGCATAAAAGGGAAAAATCTTACTCTTAAATTGATCTTCGAAAACAAATCACATCTCCATGCTTAGGGCCTTTAGATCTTTAACATGGTTGATTTTCATGTGATAAAATGGACTTTTGAGGGGTGAAATTTGGTGTTTTAACTATTGGATAAGGAATCTTTTTAAAATAATATCCTTTGGTCTTTGCATGGTAGTTTAAGCATAAATCATTAGTCTTAAACCATTGGATAAGGAATACGTAGGTGCACACACCAATTTTGTCTGTATTATAGAATGATGTAGATTTAATGTGGTCTTTTTCAATCAAATGGCTAGAATTTGACACTACACACATGCATGATATATATTCTAACTGTCCAGCATAAATTGCACTGTGTTACCATAACACAGTCTCTACAAATAGTAAATCACTAAAATGCCCTTATGGCACTGTAATTCATCAGAATTATAATTAAATCATGTTAATGCATGATTAGACTCTAAAATTATTTAAGGCATGCTAATGACATGTTATGAAAATGTGGATGTGACATATGGAGCCTCCACCAAGTATAAGACAGAGTTCTACTAAAGAAGGAAAAGTGTGCAAGTTAAAAAAATCTTTGTACAGGTTGAAGCGGTCACCTAAAGCCTGGTTCGGAGGATTCTCATCGATAATGAAGTCAGCTAGCTATAAACAAAGCATTTTTTATCACTCATTATTCATTAAACACAGAGAAGGGAAGGTAACAATCTTGATTGTGCATGTTGACAACATGTTTTTGACTGGTAATGTTACTAAAGGAATGGAAAGGTTGCAGAAGTATTTAGCTACCGAGTTTGGAATAAAGGACCTAAGAGAATTGCGATATTTCCTAGGAATTGAAGTGTCTCTTTCAAAATGAGGAATTTTTCTTTCCCAATGAAAATATGTGTTGGATTTGTTGACCGAAGTTGGCATGTTAGATTGTAAGCCAGTTGAAACACCAATGAAGTCGAATCATCAGCTTTGAAATTCATCTGATCAAAGCTTGGCGGATGTAGGTTGTTATTAATGATTAGTAGGAAATTTAATATACTTGACTTACACCAGACCAGATATCACTTACGTGGTAAGTGTGGTAAGTCAATTTATGCATGCTCCAAGTGAAGAACATATGAATGTAGTTTATAGAATATTAAGGTACTTGAAGGGAGCCCCAGGAAAAGGATTGTTGTAACACCCATCGCCCAATCCCGAGAGACCCGATGGCGGATGCCACATTCGGTACTAGAGACACCGTCCTAACTTAACTTATAAATCATAAAATCAGATTATGAATTAGAACTGATTAGGTATTCATAAGTTTAGCGAGTAATTAATTAAATTTTTTTAATAATAATACATATTTATTTATGAAAAACGAGTTGGGAAAAATCCTACAGATTAACTGCAAGAGTTTCCCTTAAACTGAGCTCACAAAAAATGTGAATACCAAAACACTTCCTAATCCAAATTTCAACTCCCAACAACTCCAACAACAATTAAGCAACACAACAACACTTCTATATCTTCATAACCATATAAATCCTCAGTAGCATTTTAATGATCATCAATTAAATGCATTCATTATATATATCAAGTCCTTATGTTCTTAATCATACCAACTATCTTAAAACATTAAATAAAATCCCATGCTTATCTCCAAATATATACACCAAAATAATTTATAATTACATACTTAAGTTATAATTCAAATAACATAATCTCTGAATATGTAATAATTATACATGCCATAATTCTTAATTACATCAAACTAATTCTACCACTACTAAAATAGTCTCTTCTGTTCTGAAGCTACTCTTCTGGTTTACAAGTAGCAACCACGGTCTTCAACCTGCGCGTGATAAAAATCAACGCGTTGAGCATAAAACTCAGGGGTGCTCATAAATGACAAACTTACCAATGTTGCGATGGCAACACACTTAAAACATAAAATTTCATCAAAAGATTCACAATCATAAAATCATTAACGCTTCAACATACATTTACATTTATGGCAAAAGAAATATCAAATAAACTTATAATTAATAACATAAATTCATAAATTCATTACTTGGACATTTATTTACCAATACACATACTATTTATTTTAAAACCATGTACCGAAATATCATGCTTTGAAAATTCATTTGATAACATAATCATTTATTTCCAAACTAAGGTTTACTAAAATAATATAATCTCATTCATTTAATTGCCTTAAAAATATTTTCCAAGGGGCTCACATACACTTAGGAGAAAGAGAATCAGATAAGTTTTCATAGCTTATTCATATTGGCCTTAGGTTGCCAACTTATTCATAATGGTCTTAGGTCGCCATCTAATTCATAACATATAGAGCGCGTCCGCCCTAACATAAGACACCCACGTGCCTAGCATATGATCATAGCTTCTTATCATAATGGCATTAAATGCCGAGCATGCTCATTTTACATAATAAAATCATATCACGCATCAAATTCACACCAAGTATATTAGAGCCCAAAAACATAGCTTTAATTCTTAAGTCATAACACTTCTCATAAAACTTGTCTTTTTCTTTAGTTTTCATAAATCATAATGTAAGCTTAGTTTAGAAATCAAGTATTTCATGAAAATTCTCATACTTAAACATAATTACTTAACATAGAAAATTTCTCATAAACTCACTTCCTTGAAAACTTACTTAAACACATAATGAGATTTATCATAAATAAATTCATATCATAAAAATCACTTATAGCATTTTAAAACATATATAAATCAAAAGATTCCATTTAAAGCATCCTTTAGGTATATATATATATATATATATATATATATATGAGCATATCCATAGGTCAAACATACACACTTTGATGCAATTTCTCAATATTTCCATAATTCAAGAAATAGGAATTTTCTTATTCCTTAAGTATAACATGGGCATTTCATCTATGCTTCATGCACATAATGTTTATCATATAATTAAAGCATATTATCCTTTAGAAGCATCTTATTATCCAAAGAGACAACTTTTCCTATGTTATGGCATAAGTAGGAAAAATTCTCATATTTTATTTACTTAGGCAAATCAACTCCCTAACCATTCTAACATCATGCATTTAGTCTCAATAACATGTTCATAACATCAATTCACCTCACTAAACCTTAACAAGAAAAATTCCCAAATTTTCTAAGATTTTTAATCATAAGAAAAATTACCAAATCATAAAAAATATTCAAGTTAACATTACTCAAACATATACATAGCATAACTTTTTCTTAAGTACAAATAAGCATACTATTATACTAGACAAGTGTCATAGCTTATGTAATAGGTACAAAATAAATATTTACTCCCATTATATTCAATATTTGATCAAGTTTTGTTTATAAATTGGAAAAGATTTTGAGGGTTTTATGAATAAATGATCTAAATCAAGAAATTTTCTGCATTTTAGTAACCTTGACCTTTGCTATGTTTTTAGGACATAACTTGAGTTACAGATCTCCTAATTAAGTGAAGTTTAATTCATTAGAAAGCTAAGACAAAATGCTACAAATTTTATGAAGGGGAGCATAGCCCAGATCAATCTGTAAGATGGTAAACAAAAGCTAGGAACACAGACCAACAGTCCAGACCTGATTCAGCAGAACCAGGTCCAATGTTTATTAAATTCCTACTTATCCAAACACTCAAATTAAACCAATCCAAAATCAGGAAAGTCTTAAGATACAGGGAAACAACTTTCATGAAGAAATCAGAACATAATATTACCATTATAGTGGTCAAAATGTGCAATCAATTCAAAGTTGTATATGGCTCGGTATAACAGAGTCAGTTTGGGTGTTTCAGCCATAAGTTGAGCTATATGTATTTCAAATTGGACAAAAGAGGACGGGTTGGAAAGCTAAGAAGTAGATCTACAACTTTTATAAAGGACTCAGACATAGATGGAGAATAAAAAAGATCGAAAAAGAGTCCTCAATCACACCCAATAACATATTTTCCCAAATTTCAGCTTACTTAAAACATGAAAAAGAACATGAAAGACAAAAGATACAAGGTAGAGATTTCTACCACATACTAAATACTCATCAAACATCACCCAAGAGCATGTTTATACAACCAAAGTTCAACAATTCAATCATTTCATATCAAATCCCCAAATATACACATAATAGCATAAATTCACAAAATCAAAAATTGAAGCTAAGTGTGTTTATGAACACTAACCTTAAAAACAAGCTTGGATTAAAGCTTCCTAAGCCTTAGATTTGCCTTACACCTTGGTAGAAGATTTCCCCAACCTTTGGCTCAAGTAGAGAATCTCCAAATTTTCTTGAAATTAGTCACCAAAAACCACTTTTCAACCTTAATTCTCTAGGATTTATTACTTAAAACAAGTTGGATGGAAAAGATTTGGTGGGTTTAGCTAAGTAGGAAGTTGAGAAAAACAAAGAGAAGGAGGAGAGGAAGTTCACGTTGAAGAGAAGAAGAAGAAGAGAAAATGGTTGCTCAAACAATTGAAGTTGACTTTTATAAAGTGATCAAAGGGTATTTAGGTCTTTTCCCACAATTAGATGGCTAAGATTAAGTCAATAGTAATCTCATCTAATGGCTAAAAATATTCTCCAATTAACTTCCTTCAAAATATTATTTATCTCCACAAAATTCTCAAAGTTACTCCATAAAAATAATTCCTCAAATTTCCTTAAGTAATATAACACCATAATTCACTATTCACTAATGATCTAAATTCTCCAAAAATATTCCTTACTTACTTTCTACCCATAAAAATCATGTATGCATACTCCAAAAATATTAAATAAAATATAAAACATAGATAGTAATTTTTTCGGACCAAAATAATACCGATTCCCGGACCGGTAGTACTATTCACAGACCGGTGGTACTATTTATAGATCGGTAAATCACTAACCATTCACAGTTAATTATGCTCAATATCTTCCTCGGGTCTAAATAAAATATTACCCTCCTCTCTGCAGCACCATTCATGACCGGATAAAATAATACTATTTTAAGAGTCGAAAATTTTAGGGCGTTACAATTGTTGTTCTCAAAGAATGAACTTTTTACTATTGAAGGTTATACTGACGCTGATTGGGCAGGAGACAAGTCAACCAAAAAATCTACCTCAGGTTATCTTACACTTGTAGGAGGTAATCTTGTCGCTTGGAGAAGCAAGAAACAAAACGTTGTGCTTGATCTAGTGCAAAAGCTGAATTTCGAGGCATGGCACATGGTTTATGTGAATTGTTTTAGATTAAGGGAGTTTTAGAGGACTTTTGGATCAAGTATTTGCAGCATATGAAGTTATTTTGTGGCAACAAAGCTACTATTCAAATTGCACAAAATCCAGTACATCATGATCGCACCCAACATGTTAAGGTTGATTGTCATTTTATTAGAGCAAAGCTAGATAAAAAATTAATGAATTTCCATTTGTCAAGTTTAAGAGCCAGCTTACCGATATTCTAGCAAAAGCTATTGCAGGAAGGATATTCCATAAGTAATTGACAAGTTAGGCATGATAGATATCTATGCACCAACTTGAGGGGAGTGTCGACTTGATCAAGGATTTTTCTCCTCAAATAATGTTATATCCCATGATCTTAGGGATTAGTAATTGGAGAAAATTATTTGTAATTATGTAGAATGATTTATTTCTATGTATATATTTATTACTCAAATTAGCTAGTTGACTTATACTAGTATAAATTCTGCTCATGGTGGAAGAATAAGATCATTCCTATTACACAAAGTCTCTTCTTTCTTTCTTAGTTTATTATTTCTTCACAAAGCATAATACATATGCCATAAGTGATCGCTTGCTCAACTTGCTGGTTATTCATGGCTGTTGTTCGACTCCACGATCTTTCTACAAGTCCGATATGATTACTTTCAAATTTCTTTCTTCTATCAGAGAGGAGTTCTGCATTTCTTTTTGCATAACTGTCCAAATAACAAAATACTATAAATAAAATCATCATAATGGTGACAACAAAATCCATAAACTATAAAAACAAGTAGATCTGAGAATAAAATCCTAAGATATGAGCAATAATAGTCCTAATATATGGGAAACAATAATTCATATCTTTATCAGCTAATTATTTTTAAAAACATTACTTAGAAGTAGAGTCAAAAGCTCTTTCCATTTTTAAAATATACATTATATATATAGGGGAAGGTATTTATAACATCATAAATTTTTGTTTTACAATTTTGCATGTCCATTTATCGCAAATAGCCCAATTGAAATACAGTTACATACTGGATTCATTTCATTTTCATGTGTTTTTTCACACATAATAATAATTGTAAAATACTTTAACTACTAAATAAAATCATATGGACATATGACTTATATTTTACATAAACTTTATTTACATATGTCTGCTCATACACATATGACTGTTCTGTTATTGTCTTATACATCATACAAAATTCCATAAGGAAACAATAAACTTGGTAGCTACAATAGTAGCTCCACTATCTATATTAAACAAAAAGGAATCATGCAACTAGCAGGACTTACTCTCCGGCTTTCTCCTTCCCTTTCCCTACGATAGTACAGAAAACACTATCGCTAAGCAATTGCTTACTGGTGCATATTTATAAAATCAAGTGTTCATATTTTTCCAATATTAACCATAACTGTAAACAAAACTTCATATGAAAATCCTTTTCATTAAATCTTTCTTTCAACTCAGTAAAGAGTTTAGTAAAAAAGTATATCAATAATAATGATAGAAATTCTTTGCTCAAAAATCAATAACTATCTTTGAGCAAAAATGATTATAAAGCACCGTAATTATAGGAAACACATCAATTCAAGAGATTTGACATTATCCAATTTAGTCTTAGCAATCTAAATATACTTAATCCGAAGGGCCATCAGTGTCCTATGAGCTCATCAAGACAAAGTTATCCCAACCTCAATATGTGATATAAAATATCAACAAAAGAGGGACAATCTCAACCTCATCTAGGAGGGAATAATATCATTTGCAATATCAATCACAATATCAACTTCAACAAATGTAGTGATGTCGGCAATAACCATATTTACCAATTGCTGTGAGACTATAAATCATTTCATATATTAAGCATAATTGATAACACTTTGGGCAACAATCCATTTTTCACAAACACTACCAAAAATATTCATTCACGGCCACCCCTCATACTACAAATAACAATTGGCCAACATCCTTCTTTGTCTCAAATAAATAGATTTTCAATTAAACTTTAAGAATCATTGAAAATCATAAGGTATCAGGTCATACTTCCTTTCTTTCAAAATCCATAAAACTTTTATTCCAATATTTCCCTTTTATTCATAAAACCATTTTATGAAATTGGAATGTGAAATCAAATACATTTTTTTAACAAAACAAGAAAGAAGTATTGCACTAACCTGAATTGGAAGGCTCTCCTAGCCTAACCCCTCTACTTATTGACTTATCTTCCAATTTTCTTCCTCTCAGATACTCTAGCATGAAACTAATATTCATATTAACTTCGTACTACTCAATAAACACACACATACTATCATAGAAATGCAAATCAAGTATTGAAATGTAGTAGTAATGCATTTCCTTAATTTCTCTATGCTTCACCAAGTACCATTCGTCCTTATTTTAGGCATGAACTACTTCACTTCTAATACTTAATCTCATTCTATAAACATAAAAATAACAACTAAAATAATGGGACTTAATAACATATTAAAAGTAAGCTAAACTCTTTACAAACTAATGGAATACAAGGTTTCCATCATATGAGTAGTCTGCCTTCCTTTGGCTATATCTCTTGTTCCTTAAATCCATTTGTCCTGAAATTTTTACAACATCTTCCTCACACCAGGCTACTCTAATATAAAATTTCATGAATTTTAGAGCTCATTTGCATAGCCAAATAACCTAAATACAATACTTGATTTTCAGTCAGATTTTCCACTAAGCAGCCTGTATTCATTTAACTATAGCTCCATTTCTCTTCACCAATTGCACTAGTCCTTTTACCACAACCTTCCCAACATCCTAAAATAGTTCTTTGTAAAATTTCATAATTTTTAGAGTTCATGTACCTATTTAATCAAGTCCATCTTAGTGACTGAATTTTAGGATGAATAATTGTAATAGACTTAAGCATACTTTACCTCCTCAAGCATTCTTAACTTATCGTCATCACTAATTCATGCATAAAAACTCTTCTAACACTTAAATAACATAATTACTTTTCATATATCAGAATAACTAATCCATAGATTATCAATCAAATGATTAAAATTTTTCCAAATTGGTCAATTTTGCAAACTTGACATCAAATTCATGCTTAACCAACCTTAACCACTTTAAATCACCTTAAAAGTACTTTTAATCACTTCATTCTCATCAAGTCAGCAACAATAAGCAATCACCTCATATTATAGTTCATGGAAATCAAAAATTAAACCATGGAAAAGAACGAGGAAGAGAAAATAACTAACCTTTCCTCATGAATCATTTGAAAATTCCTAAGTTTTCATGCACCTTTAGCTTGTTCTTAAGATTTTTCTCTCTCTCTTTTCATGGAGCTTGACCATTGATGACCAAAAATGAGCAGGAGGTGCCTTATGACTCACCACAAATAGGTGGCAATTAAAGACTTTCATGGTAATTCCTTCCATAACCTTTAGTTGCCTTTTAACACCTTAATTCTTCCTTCGTTTCTCTTTTCATACAATTGCACCTAAATGTTTTTTATCACTTTAGTTTAGTCCTAATTAAACCTTAATCATATCTCTTACATGTTTACTAATCAATCCATTAAATGATAAATCAAAGTGCCAGCTTAAGGAGCTTCACGTGCTAGCTTCTCATCGTCAAAGCTTAAGATCATTTAACTTTCTTCCAATTTGGCTCTCATGACATAAATTATCTTTAATTTGCATTATAACTTCCAATTAATACTTCTACATATTAAAACTAAGGTAACCCTAATTATTCTAGCTTTCTAGATAATATTAATTAACACGATAATTAGAATTTCCAGAGTTATCAAATTGTGGGTATTATAACTCTTCCCTCCTTAAAGAAATTTCATCCCGAAATTTACATATTATGGGTCTCTGAAAAGCTGTGGGTGCTGTCTCCTCATATCTTCCTCTCGTTCCAAAGTAGCTTCTCCCCTTGAGTGACTTCTCTATAACACCTTAACCAAAGGAATCTTTTTATTCCAGAGTTGCTTAGTTTCTCTAGCTAAGATAGCTACTAGTTCTTCATCATACGTGAGGTATGGATTAACTTCAACTGATTCTAAAGGCAATACATGAGATGGATCTGATCTACACCTCCATAACATAGAAACATGAAAAACATTATGAATCTTATCTAGTTGTGGAGGTATAGCTAATCTATATGCCAATGGACCAATTCTCTCTAGTAATTCATAAGGTCCTATAAAATGAGGACTCAACTTTCCTTTTCTTCCAAATCTCATAACTCGCTTCCATGGCGAAACCTTAAGGAATACTTTATCACCCATATTATATTCTATATCTCTCCTTTTTACAACCACATAGGATTTTTGCCTATCTGCAACTGTTTTCAATCTCTCTTTAATTACTTTGATCTTCTCTTCTGTTTGTTGAATAATCTCAGGACCTAGCAATTGTCTCTCACCTACTTCATCCCAGCATAAAGGTGTTCTACACTTTCTACCATATAACGCTTCATATGGAGGCATTCCAATGCTTGTCTGGTAGCTATTGTTATAATCAAATTCCATTAAAGGTAGATATCTATCCCAGCTACCCTCAAATTCAAGTACACAAGCTCGAAGCATATCCTCCAATATCTGAATAATTCTTTCAAACTGACCATTTGTCTAAGGATGAAATGCAGTACAAAAATTCAATCTAGTTCCTGGGGTTTTTCGCAAACTACCCCGAAATCTAGATGTAAATCTCGGATCCTTATCAGAAACAGTAGATACTGGTACTCCATGTAATTTGTTTATTTCATCAATATATAATTCTGCCAATTTCTCCAAATTATAATACGATGTAACAGGTAGGAATTGAGCACTCTGTGTTAATCTATCCACTATCACCCAAATTACATCATGCTTCTTCTGAGTGAGTGGAAGTCCCATCACAAAATCCATAGTCACTCTATCCCATTTCCACTCTGGAATTTGAAGTGGATGATGTAGTCCTGCTGGTACTTGATGCTCTGCCATTTGGCGACAAATTTGCCAATGTCCTTCTTCATACCATTCCACCAATAATACCTTTATAAATCTTTATACATCTTAGTTCCTCCTAGATGCATAGAAAATGGAGAATTATGTGCTTCCTTTAAGATAAGTTGCCTTAAATCTAAATCCGAAGGGACACATAATCGGTACTAAAATAATAGTAATCCGTCATTATTAATGGAAAATTGTGGCTTTCTACCATCTTGTGTTTCTGAAAGAAGCTTTTGGTATTCATTACCATTCTGTGTTGTTGCTCTAATCTGATCAATAAATAGAGACTTTACTTGCAGACTAGCCAACACCCAATCATCAGAAATCTCCTCAAATTTTGAATTAATAGATCGTAGATCATGAATTAAAGATAACTTAAGTCCTCAAATTGGCCATGGTCTTACGACTCAATGCATCAGCTACTACATTAGCTTTTCTTGGCTGATAGTCTATAACATTATCATAATCTTTTATCAGCTTAAGCCATCTTCTCTGCCTTAGATTCAATTCCCTCTTAGTTCCCAAGTACTTCAAACTCTTATGATCTATGAAGATGTAGCACTTCTCTCTATAAAGATAATGTCTCCAAATTTTTAAGGCAAAGACAATAGCTTCAAGTTCCAAATCATGCGTAGGATAATTCCTCTTATGCGGTTTTAGTTGATGTGATGCATAAGCAATGCCCTTTCTATCTTGCATTAACACACAACCTAACCCACTATGAGAAGCATCACTTTACACTGTAAATTTTTTACCTGCAATAGGTAAAGTTAAGATTGGAGCCTCCGTTAAACACTTTTTTAGCTTATCAAAGCCCTCCTGGCACTTATCAGTCCATTCAAATTTTACATTCTTTCGCAATAATTATGTTAAGGGCAAACCAATTATGGAAAATCCTTTAACAAATCCTCAATAATATCCAACCAACCTTAAAAAATTGCAAACCTCAGAGACATTCTTTGGTGGCTTCCAATTAGAAATGGGCTCTATTTTACTGGGATCCACTGAAATACCGTCTGCAGATACTATGTATCCAAGAAAAGTAACTTGTACCAGCCAAAATTCACATTTAGAAAACTTAGCATATAACTGCTTTTGTCGTAAAGTCTGAAGAAGAATCCTCAAATGTCTATCATATTCTTCTGTATCTCTAGAATACACCAGTATATCATCAATGAAGACCACAACAAACTAGTGTAAATAAGGTCTAAATATTTTGTTCATCAAATCCATAAATGCAGCTTGAGCATTAGTTAACCCAAAGGGCATAACTAAGAACTCATAATGACCATAATGGGTCCTAAATCCAGTCTGGAATACTATGCTCTTTAACTCTCAATTGATGATACCCTGATCTTAAATCCATCTTTGAGAATACAAAAGCACCCTTTAATTGATCAAATAGATCATCAATCCTAGGCAAAGAATATCTATTCTTGATTGTAACCTTATTCAATTGTCGGTAATCTATACATAATCGAAGACTACCATCTTTCTTCTTTATAAACAATACTGGAGCTCCCTATGTTGACACACTAGGGCAGATAAACCCTTTATCAAGTGACTCCTGTAATTGAATTTTCAATTCTTTTAATTCAGTTGGAGCCATCCTATAAGGGGTAATAGTTATTGGTTCAACTCCTGTTATAACCTCAATCTCAAATTCTACTTCTCTCTCTAGAGGTAATCCTGGTAACTCATCTAGAAAAACATCTGGAAAATCACATACAGTAGGAATATCCTTAAAATTAGGAGCACCTACTTGAGTGTCAACTATATGAGCTAGGTATATGCCTCACATCCTTGACGAATCAGCTTTTGAGCTATAGCAGTTGTGGTTACAAATAAAGGAAATAGCGGTCTTTCGCCTTGTATGACTACACGTGCATACTTTGGTAACTTACATACAATCTTTTTAAGGTCACAATCGACTACTGCTTGATATCTCTTTAGCCAATCCATGCCCAAAATGACATCAAAACCTATAAAGGGCATTTCTATAAAGTCAGACAAAAATGTGTGATCTTGGATCTCTAATGGACAATCCTGGTATAACTTATTCACAATAAATTCTTATCCTAAAGGACTCGATACTAACACATCAAAATCCAATTTCACACAAGGAATATAAGCATAACACAAAATCAAAACACTAACATAGGAATGAGATGATTCAGTATCAAAGAGCACATTTGCATCATAACTAAATACAGAAAATATACCAGCTACTACGTCTACTAAATCAACATCTTGCCTTTGCCTCATAGCATAAACTCTAGCTGGTGCACCAATAGGCTCTAGCTGATTCACCGTTCCTTGACTGCCAGATGCACTGCCTCTACCTCTACCTCTACCTCTTCATGCAGTCTAAGAAGATCCATAGCTGGCTGCAGGTCTCTGCACTGACCTCTCTGTGGTTGTGTAGGGTGTAGCAACCCTGGGTCTAGGGTAATCCTTCACAAAATGCCCAACCTCGCCACAGTTAAAACATGCTCTTGTGGCTAACTTACACTCCCCTCCATGGACTTTACCATAATAAGTACAACTGTGATTAATTGGAGGAGATCGTGAGGGTGGTAGTGGGGGTCTAAACTGCCTCTGACTTTGTGGCCTCACACTACCAAATCTAGAAGGAAATGGGCCAAAAAATTTTCTCTTCCTACCACCAGAACTACCTACTCCAGAATAGGTCCTCCTAGCACTCTTCTCCTTTTCTGCTGCCTCTCTTTCTATAGCCTCTTTCTGATCAATCTTCTCTTAATTTAGGGCTTGTGATACCAATGCAGAGAAATTCTCATGTTCAAAGCCAATCACTTAGCTCTTAATGCCAGGCTCTAGTCCTTGCTCAAATCTCTTGCATTGATCTCTATTAGTAGTTATCATATTCCCACCATAATAACTTAGCCAGGTGAATTCTTTCTCATACTTGGCTACAGTCCTATGTTCATGTTTCAGCTATAGGAACTCCTTTATCCTAGCATCAACATAAGCAGAAGGGACATATTTCTTCCTAAACTCCCTCAGGAAATCAACCCAGGTCAAAACTAGTGGTTGTACTCTGCTCCTAGGAACTATCTTCCACCATTCATGTGCATCCTCCAGGAGTAAGGAGACTGCATAACCATATTTCTGTGCATCATCATACTAGAGCTTAGAGAAGACCCTTTCCATTCTTTTTAACCATTGCTCAGCTACGATAGGGTCAATGCTGCCCATGAACTCTGTAGCTTCATACTTGATCAACTTATCATACTGCCTTATGGGTTGCTGCTACAAATTACTTGCCAATTACCTCAGTAAAGCAGCCATCTACTATGCTATAGGATCAGCAGCTCGAACTGGAGAAACTGGAGGTGCAGGTGGATCTGAATCCTATGGAGCATCACCAGCTCTTTGCCCCACAAATGACTGCTCGTCAGAAAGATCAAAATGATCTTCCTGTTCGAAACTATCCATAATATCACTCTAAGGAATCTCTACTAGAGAACTCCAGTAAAAGAAAACACTCGTCTATTAAAATAGTGTGTGATGTAGATATCCAACAATTAACAGTCATTTTATAACTGAGCAGACTTATAAATCACACTATTGACTTTAAAACTCAATCTAATATGCAACTAAACCATGCTCTAATACCAAACTAAACATGTCTCAACTTACCCCACTGTAAGTCATGGCATGTCACCCGTAATATGCTTATTAAGCACTTATTCTGAATAAGAACTCAGTAAACATACTACAAGGGACTTAAATAAAACAATTTTGTTAAAATACATCTTTATTAGCTAATTATGTTCAAAAACATTACTTAGAAATAGGGCCAAAAGCTCTTTCCATTTTAAAATATACATTATCTATATAAGGGAAGGTATTTATAACATCATAAATTTTTATTTTTGATTTTGCATGTCCATTCATCTCAAATGGTTCCATGACCCATAAGCCCAATTGAAATACAGTGACAAACTGGATTCATTTCATTTTCATGTATATTTTCATATATAATAATAATAGTAAAATGCTTTAAGTACTAAATAAAAGCATATGGACATATGACTTATACTCTATACTAGCATTAGGAGTTTACATAAACTTTATTTACATATGTTTGCTCATATAAATATGACTATTCTGTTAATGTCTTATATATCATATAAAATTCCAAAAGGAAACAATACACTTGATAGCTACAACAGTAGCTCCATTATCTACATTAAACAAAAAGGAATCCCGCAATTAGTAGGACTTACTCTCCTGCTTTCTCCTTCCCTTTACCTATGATAGTACAGAAAACACTATCACTAAGCAATTGCTTAGCGGTGCATATTTATAAAATCAATTGTTCACATTTTTCTAATATTAACCATAACTGTAATAAAACTTTATATGAAATCCTTTTCATTAAATCTTTCATTCAACTCAGTAAAGACTTTAGTAAAAAAGTATATCAATAATAATGATAAATTCTTTACCCAAAAATCAATAACTATGTTTGGGCGAAAATGATTATAAAGCACCGTAATTATAGAAAACACATCAATTCAAGAAATTTGACATTATCCAATTTAGTCTCAGCAATTTAAATAGACTTAATCCGAAGGGCCATCAGTGTCCTATGAGCTCATCAAGACAAAGCTATCCCAGCCTCAATTTGTGATATAAAATATCAACAAAAGAGGGACAATCTTAACCTCATCTAGGAGGGAATAATATCTGTAACATCCCTTCCCGGTCCCCCCGTTAACCCGAATGAACCGAGCCGAGATGCTACAATCTGGTTGAACTTTTGTCATGTCATGCTGATATCATCCTGTATGCTAAATATGAATACAAAACACTCCCAATTAAACTCTAAACTTCCAACATCTCCAAATAATCATCATAACACAATAACACTTTATATATCTTTTCATAATTGTATAAATCCTCAATAGCATTTAATATCCAGTAATTAATTGCATTCATTATATATATCAAGTCTTCATGACCTAATCATACCAACTATAGTAAAATATTTCATATTCAATCATTTCCTCCAAATACTTACACCAAAATAATTACATGCTTCAATTATATTTCCAATCACATAAGCTCTAACAAATGTAATAATTATACATGCCATAAATCTTAATACATGCCATAATTCTTAATTATACAACTCTTAATCTATTATGACCAAATTAATCACTTCTGCTTTGATAGTACTCTTCAAGTCTTCAAGTAACAACCACGATCTTCAACCTATGCGTGATAAAAATCGACGCGCTGAGTATAAAACTCAGTGGTGCTCATAATTCACATATTTAACAAAGTGTGATGACAACTTAAAATACAAATTTCATAAAAGCATTGAAAATCATAGATTCAGTAAATTTCAACATCAATGTATCTTTATAGCAAAGAATAAACTTCTAATGCATAACATAAATAATTTAGTTCAAATTATCTCATTACTCCTTTACATGAACTTTTAATCACACATATCATGATACTATCATGATCTTACCTGCTGTTCATTATGTTGTATGACTTATGCACCTTTAGTCACATCATATAAGTTATGATTAATAACATCTCATAACTGTATGGCTCCTTAAGAATTAAATAAATAAACTTATAAGCATATATAGCATTGTACTTTCATGATCTTACCTGATGTTCTTTATGCTGTATGAATTCTGCAACTTTTATGAAAACTCAGTGAATATCGCAACGAATAAAGAAACATATAAGCACATACATATGTAGAAATAAATATGTACTCACATATGGAATGTAAGCACACATATCATGATACTTTCATTATCGTACTTGCTGCTCATTATACTGTATGATTATGCAATTTGTAGTCAATATAACTGTATCGCTCCATAAGGTTATAGTGAAACCAAAGTGATAAGAGGTACTATATGAAACTGTATGAATATTGTATGACTGGGCTGCTATGGCCATTATATAATCATATCCACTCAACGGCCTGTAGCCGGAGTACCAAATTGTATGGGGCGCAAATCTGCTATCCTATGTCACGACATAGCCTTATCTAAGTGGTTTCTACCTAACCTCAATGGAGCATATTATTGATATGTCAATATATAAAACAAAAGCATAGTAACTGCGTCATAATTTGCATGCTTGTGTCATGTTATTTTCACATGCTTGTGCCATAATTTGCATGCTTGTATCATGTTATTTTCACATGCTTGTGTCATCATTTGCATGCTTGTGTCATAAAATTAACTGCTTCATAATTTCATAAACCATACTGCTTACCTGTATGCTGATAGCCTCGCCAAGCGGGCAACTTGTGTCATGTTAGTTTCACATCATTTGCATGCTTGCATTTTGTGTTTATACATGTGTTCATGTTGTCTTTTTGTTTTAAAATGATTGAAGGCATACAAGTTGAGCAAAGGAATACAATTGCATAGAATTCATAACTTCATACACCATATTGTTTACCTCATTTCACATCATTTGCATGCTTGCATGTTGTTTTGATACATGCTCTCATGTTGTCTTTTTGTTTTAAAATGATTGGAGGCTTACAAGTTGAGCAAAGGAATACAATTGCATAGAAAATGAGGTCCAAAAGAGTATCAAAACACAATTAGCGAGCGCGCCATGCAAAGTCACGAGCGCGAGAAGCACATATGAGGGTCAGTGAGTTTACAGGTGAGATTCGCGAGCGCGCAATGAAATTCGCGAGCGCGAGAAGCACAAAATGAGAGTCAGAGAGTTCACAGGCCAAATTCGTGAGCTCGACATGAAATTCGCTAGCGCGCGTCTTGTTTTCTAGCCTACGCAGTCTGTACTATTTTGGTCATATCTCTCAATTTACAACTCCGATTTGGGTGATTCAAAAACCCATTGAAAGCTAACACAGAGAGGAATAAATAACTCTTCTAGATCACTTCCTAATTCCATCATTAAATGGGGTCAAAATCAAGGTGAAGTTACTAGTAAATTTTCCAGCAAAACCTGTTTCAGTATAAACTCAATATCTACTTCATTTATTCATTTCATCCAATGCTTTCTCACCATTTCTAGTTCTCTTACTCAACATTAAGCAACATATTTTCTCATTATCAACACACCACACAAATTCTCATGCAAGGAAATTAATTAAACTAAAAGAGATAACACACCTTCACTCCAAAAAGCTTGAGCTCTTCTTTTAAGCTTCCTATTTCTTCTACCTTTGAGCTCCCCTCTCCTAGACATAAGAACTTTGATGAAACATCTACAATATAACTAAATTAGAGCTTGGATAACATAGAGCTTAAGAAAGTCTACTTACTTAGATAAAATAGGAGTTGAATTAATGCTTGAAACCCATGAAAATTGATGGAGAAAGGAAGGGAAAGTAAGGTAAAGGAAGTAGATGAAGGAGATGAAGATGATGAAGGAGATGAAGAAGATAAAGATGAAAAATGGGAAAGTGAAATGGAAGTCTCGGGTAGACTCCACAAATATCATGATTTTGTGTGAAAATTACCAAATGGTACCTCAAGTGTCAATAGGTTACAACTTAATACCTAAGCTTTATCTTTTAGTGTAAGTAAGTCCTAATCCTTATACTTTGATCTTTTTGCTTCCTTCAAGTAAGTCCACTTCTTTTCATTATTTCAGTTACATCCCATTCTACCCCACTCTGGACTCTAACGACTCAAACCGGGTTTTGGATCAGCCCGACTCGACTCTAAGCAACGACTCGATTCAGTAGGATGTCACAACCTACTATTTCAGACATAGAAAAATGGGACGTTACAATATCATTTGAAATTTCATTTGCAATATCAACTTCAACAAATGAAGTGATATCGGCAATAACCATGTCTATCAATTGCTGTGAGACTATAAATCATTTCATATATTAAGCATGATTGAAAATACTTTGGGCAACAATCCATTTTTCACAAACACTGCTAAAAACATTCATTCACGGCCACCCCTCATATTACATATAACAATTGGCCAACATCCTTCTTTGTCTCAAATAAATAGATTTTCAATTTAACTTTAATTATCATTGAAAATCATAAGGTATCAGGTCATACTTCCTTTCTAAATCCATAAAACTTTTATTCCAATATTTCCCTTTTATTCATAAATCATTTTATAAAATTGGAATGTGAAATCAAATATTTTTTTTTTTAACAAAACAAGAAAGAAGTATTGCACTGACCTGAATTGGAAGGCTCTCCTAGCCTTACTCCTCTACTTATTGACTTATCTTTCAATTTCTTCCTCTCAGATACTCTAGCATGAAATTAGTAATCATATTAACTCTGTACTACTCAATAAACACAAACATACTATCATAGGAATGCAAATCAAGTATTGAAATGTAGTATTTATGCTTTTCCTTTAATTTCTCTAAGCTTGACCAAGTACCATTTGTCCTTATTTTAGGCATGAACTACTTCATTTCTAATACTTAATCTCATTCTATAAACATAAAAATAACAACTAAAATAATGGGACTTAATAACATATTAAAAATATGCTAAACTCTTTACAAACTAATGGAATACAATGTTTCCATCATATGAGTAGTCTGCCTTCCTTTGGCTATATCTCTTATTCCTTAAATCCATTTATTCTAAAATTTTTACAGCACCTTCCTCAAATCAGTCTACTCCCATATAAAATTTTATGAGTTTTGGAGCTCATTTTCATAGCCAAATAACCTAAACACAATACCTGATTTTCAGTCAGATTTTCCACTGAGCAGCCTGCATTCATTTAACTATAACTCCATTTCTCTTCATCCATTGCACTAGCCCTTTTACCACAACCTTTCCAACATCCTAAAATAGTTTTCTATAAAATTTCATAATTTTTGGAGTTCATTCACATATTTAACCAAGTCCATCTTAGTGACTGAATTTTAGGATGCATAATTGTAATAGACTTAAGCATACTTTACCTCCTTAGGCATTCTTAACTTACCTTCACCACTAATTAATGCATAAAATCTCATCTAACACTTAAATAATATAATTCATTTTCACATATCAGAATACCTAATCCACAGATTATCAATAAAATGACTAAAACTTTTCAAGTTGGTCAATTATGCAAACTAGACATCAAATTCATGCTTAAACATCCTCAACCACTTTTAATCACCTTAAAAGTACTTTTAATCACTTCATTCTCACCAAGTCAGCAACAATAAGCAAGCACCTCATACTATAGTTCATGGAAATCAAAAATTAAACCATGGAAAAGAAAGAGGAAGAGAAAATGACTAACCTTTCCTTATGAATCACTTGAAAATTCCTAAGTTTTCATGCACCTTTAGCTTGTTCTTAAGAGTTTTCTCTCTCTCTTTTCATGGAGCTCGACCATGGATGACCAAAAATGACCAAGAGGTGTCTTATGACTCATCATAAACAGGTGGCAATCAAAGACTTTCATGGTAATTCCTTCCATATCCTTTAGTTGCCTTTTAACACTTTAATCCTTCCTTTGTTTCTTTTTTATACAATTGCACCTAAATTTTTTTGATTACTTTAGTTTAGTCCTAATTAAACCTTAATCATATCTCTTAGGTGTTTAATAATCAATCTATTAAATGATAAATTAAAGTGCTAGCTTAAGGAGCTTCATGTGTTAGCTTCTCATCGTCAAAGCTTAAGCTCATTTGACTTTCTTCCAATTTGATTCTGATGACATAACTTATCTTTAATTTGCATTATAGTTTCCAATTAATAGTTCTACATATTAAAACTAGGGTAACCCTAATTATTCTAGCTTTCCAGATAATATTAATTAGCACAATAATTAGAATTTCTAGAGTTATCAAATTGAGGGTATCACGGGTTGTCTTGCGATACCTTCAACAGCTTGGCCCATGGCAGTACCACTAGTGGTCGCCCATGAAAGAAGAAAAAAGAGGGTTTTCTTTTTTTAACTATTTTTTTAGTTTTCTAAATGGAAAACTGACAAACTTGAACACAAAATTATGTTTTCAGTTGTATTAGAAAACTTTTCTAGAAAAATGTTCCAGCTTTTACAAGTAAATAACTCCTAAATCCTGTAATACAAATTCAAGATTCAATATCTCAGATTCATTTCATTTAGATGATTCCAAATTTACTATGTTGAGCTACTTTATACAACTCAAGAATCTTAAAACTAATGCAAAATTAGCATCCAAATATTAAGTGGAGAAAGACACTGGCATTAATACAAGGAAGAATTAAATTAGCTTTAAAATTATAATAAACATTAATAATAAGAGAAGAATTTAAATAGTATAAATATAAGCACTTCGCCAACTAGGTAATCATAATAAAAATAAATTCATTATGGAATTTTAACAACCACTAATTTATAAGTATAATTTTTGAAGGTAATTTATAAGTATAATGAAGATTACAACATAAATAAACAAGATTTTGGTATTGAATGGTTAAACAAAAAAAAAAAAAAAAAAAAAAGAACCTTAGAATATCTCTTCTCTCCTTCTTCATTAAAATTCGTTTCTTTTTCTCCATTCAAACAGAAGAATTAAGCATGTAGATATAGAGAGGCTGATTCTTATGCCTTGTGACAGCCCCTCCCTCCTATTTCTCATTTTTTTGCAAATTTTTTTTTTGTCAAATAAATTGTAAATCTAGTTTATTTGACATAAATCTATGTTATTTATGTTTTCATTTTTTTTAATGGTTTATCTCATCTTATAAGGAGTTTATATATGATCTCTCATTTTATGTGGAACATTTATTTTGTTCCTTTTTTTTTTTTTTTGCATTTGTTTTCTTTTATTTGGGTAAATGTGCAATTTGTGGATAATTTTTTAATTAGATGATGACTTTATCTTTTGGAGTTTGCTAATGCGGCTTGTTCCTTAATTGGATTTAGTTATTCAAATTCTTTATGTTCGTCATAAGCAACTATTTTATGGATAATCAGACGTTGTTTAATATTCTAGGTGAAACTTGTCCTTTTAAGATTATGACTTTTGCCTTGATATCTTAGAACTTATTTATAACTATAGCCAACTTGATTTTTTTTTTCTCGTAACAATAATTCTTATATATGTGGCCCTTAAGTCCCAAGTATTTTAGCAATAAATATAATGAATGAATTTACAATAGAAGATCAAATGTGTGTAACTAGTAGCAACGTGCTAAAGCTACCTTAATATTTCAAAGAAAGGCATCTTAGTGTAACTAAATATCCTTTCATCAATAATGTTTCGGTTTAATCATTTAAGTATAAAGTGTGTCTGCTATGTTAAAATTATATTAATTCTTTTAACAATAGTTATCAATCTTTTAAATGAAATTTTGAATCCAATTTGTTAATCTCAGCACTTTTCGTAAGGATTTCATAATCAATACTAAGTGGAATATTTCTCCTAATTTATTTAAAGTGATGAATCCCATATATATTGATCAGCCAAATAACTTTTATGCAATTTTTTTATATCCAATTTTTTCTCGTTTATTACTTATGAATAGAAACATATGTAGCAAGAGTCAAAATATAGTAGTCCTCATATAAGATAGATTAGTGATATCAAGTTGCAATATCACTTACATAATAATCATTTGAGTCTTCTATCGACACGGTTAGCACTCTCTATGGAGTCCTTGTGTAGTTAGTTCAAAGAAACTTATCATTATTAACAAATACTTACATATTAGCTATAGGTATTTTATATATACTTTAACCTATGAGAACAACTATTTCCTTTTATAAAGGAAAGAATATAATATATATCAACTCAACATGATCATTATGAAATATTGATAAAGTCTTAAATACGAACATTTAAGACATTACTTTGGTGCGATGAACATTTCATAATCATAACTACATTATAATGTCTTTCAAAAAGTAATTTAATCCCATGGACTTTATCTTTACTCGAGTTTTATTAATTGAATATTAAGATAAATAAGGAGAGAAGAGGAGGTCGACGCTAAGTAGAAAAGAAGAAGGAGAAGATATATTTGGGAACTTAAGGAATCAACTTGATTTTCAAAGGGTTTTTGTTGGAAATCACCTAAGGTAAACTAATTTTTACTTAATTTGTGCTATTTGCTTAATATAGAGAAGTTTGGGCTAGGGTTCTAAAGAGAGAATTTGAAGGGAAGACTGATTTTGATGCTAATAAGTGAAATAAACATGATTTAAAGTATTAATTAGTTAGTATTGATGATATAAACCATGACTTAAGCTTTTAATTTGATTGAATTGAGAAAACCTTATCCAAGGCCAAAGATGGAGATTCTATCAACTTGAGACGATTATTTCAAAGAGAAAATCATACCTGAGCTGAGAATGGCGGTTCTGTCAACTCGAGATGACCGTGGAAATAATCATTTCGAACAAAAAGTCATACCTGAGGCTAAGGATGGAGGTTCGACCAACATGAGATGATCATGGAGATGATCATTTCGTTTTGATTTGATGAGTTTAATTAGTTAATTAAGCATTCTAATAATGTTATTAAGTATTGGTTTGGAAAGAATTATAATTAAATTGAGATTTTCGTACTTGTATGGTTATGGAAGTTTAAGGAGCTTAAAAAATTTAGTATTTGGTGTAATCTTTGATGAGTTTTAATAATGTTAATTGATGAATAGTTGATTGAGTTGAGGTGTTTGGATTACTTAGTGGGTGTTGGAAAACACATGGAATTTTCTAGGATTCAAAACACGAAGAAAAATAAAAATATTAAACATTTAAGCCATGCACACTAAGCGTTTGATTAAATGCCTACATGAGAATTGAAGTGCTTGCTTATCCATATAGGTAAAAAGGTCCTAGAAGAAGGTGAAGGAGGAGGCTCTTTTAGGTCTTGATTCTACTACACTATATACTGTGAGTAAAAGCATATAACATTTAATTGCATATGATGAATGAATGCTTTTAGTACTTGTTATGGCACATGCCATATTTGATATTACTATGATAAGAACGTGATTCTTATCCTAGAAAAAGGTAAGCTAAGCAAAAAGGTATGCATTATTTTGAGGCTGATGAGCCCAATGTGTGTTTAAAAATCTGTCAAACTATGCATAAGAGAGAAAAGGGAAGTTATGACTAACATTACCAACTCGTGAATCTGATCTGTTATCTGGTGTTGCGTGCTCACAAATTTGTTATCTGGAGCTACGTGCTCAAAATCTATTATGTAGAGCTATAAGCTCAAAATCTGTTCTAGAGCTGCATGCTCAAAATATCTGATATGAAAGTTGGCCAGCTAAATCTGATATCTGAAATCTGTTATCTAATTAATACCTGGGGCAAGTTTGGTTTGACAAGTCATAACATAAATAATCTGACAGCCATATGCATCATGCTTTCGAATTAAGTTTCTATAACATTACACCTTGACGCTATATACTTGTTACTCTTACTTCTATCAGTGATAATGGTGTAATATATGTACGCTTTTACTGTGAATGGAATGGTGAATGTTTACTATTGTGTAGTAATGAATAATGTCGGGTGTTGATGGCCCGAGGAGTTTGAGATGTTCTGAATTATTGGGAGTGTACTGTGTGCCTTAATTGAGATGTTTGGCATTTCTTACATAATTAATAATTATTATGATGGTTTTATTCATTGAGTAACATCTCATATAAAATGCTAATTTTTTTCCAGATTTTGGCACTAGGAGGCATTAGTAGTCAAAATTTCATCTGTTCAGACTAACAGAAATGGAGCAAAGGTCGGGATCATTTGTGTCTACATATGTCACCTTCTCAGTTTTATAAAAATATTTTGCAGGAGTTTAAACTCCTTAACATCCACCATGTAATAAGTAATATCTTAAATTATGTTTGATCATGTATATATTTATATAGGATTGTATGTGAAAAGTAAGAAATTTTTTAATACTAGTTTTCACTGTTTAACACATGGTGCGACTTATTCTTCTGTTATTTGATCTATATGATGAATTATGTAGCATCTCAGCACTATTTATCCTTGGAAATATGGTGTTAGGGTGTTACATGGAAACTATAATAACTAGCTGAGTTTGCAACCGAAAGAAATCATTAGTAAAACATGAACGATCGTGGCGATCGCAAATACATCACTGATTGATCGCAGAATATAGGGTAGAAAATTTGGTGCGTGAATTTGTGGCCGATTGATTAACGGTCTCAGAATCGGTCACTAATAGTTGCTAAATAGTTGCTAATATTCTCCCTCCAAAAAAATTTTACGAAAAAATAAGTCATCACTAGTCTCGCCAATGGGTCGTTAATTAGCAACCAATTATCGTAGGTCGCTAATTGTCATTTTTTTATAGTGTTTTAAGAGTATGATTTTTGCCTTGATATCTTAGAACTTATTTATAACTATATCCAACTTGATTTTTTTTTTCTCCTAACAATAAATTCTTATATAAGGCCCTTAAGTCCCAACTATTTTGGCATTAAATATAATGAATGAATTTACATTTGAAGATCAAATGTAGTGTGTAGCAAGTAGCAATGTGCTAAAACTACCTTAATATTTCAAATAAAGGTCTCCCAGTGTAACTAAAAATCATTTCATCAATAATGTTTCGGTTCAATCATTTAAGTATAAATTGTGTCCGCTATGTTAAAATTATATTAATTCTTTTAAATGAGAGTTTGTATCCAATTAGTTAATCTCAGCACTATGAACCCTCTTCCGAGCGCCATGGGAAACATCCAAAGTACAGAATCGATCCAGACTGGACCATTGGTCGGTTCGTCACGAAAACTGGAGGAACTCCTTACGATTCCTTTTTGTTTATTTAGATTAGTTAGATTAAACTGATTGTGGCTCGATTTAGCGCTTAGTCATGTTGGATTGACTCTTTGGAGCGCTTTGATAGGTGTGTGGTGTGTTAGAGTCGCCACCTTAATGTGTTTTTTTTTCGTAGAAAGATTAAGGAAAAAACCACGTATTGGACTCCATTTTCAGTTTGCCTTTTTAGATAAAATGCACTAGCCTTGAATCATTGCGTTCGGGGACTAGGTTTTCGACTTCTTTTGAATGAATTAATGGTTTGGATGATAATTAAGAAATCAAAATTAATGTTTTGCATGAATGTCGATTTATCGATGCATAATCGTACATAATGCATCGCAATTTACAGTCAAAGCATTAAAAGCAAAATAATTGAAAAGCGTGTGATTCGAAGGGGAGCCCGACTCTAGCCTCATTAATCGAGGATTCTAGGTTGTGCGACAAAGTTTCCTAAATCCTAACCAGTCAGTTTGGTCAGGGGCCTGCTACCTAGGCTGAAATCCATAGGTAGGCCTTTGTACCTCGTTTGTATAAGGATCAGGGAGCACGAAGTTCTAACATCGATTAGGATGGCAAGTTTCGAAGGTGCCACTTAAGGAGTGGGCTTACGGGGCACCGGACGGGCCAGGCTTGGTTGAAAACTAGTTTTGTGGTTTTTGTGGATGGACCGGGCTTCAAAGCATATTGTGTGCCGGACGGACTGGGGTTGACAATTGTGAATACTTAAATTTTGAGGCTCAAAAAGCCTGTTTTCCCGGACTGCAAACAGTCCGGCCGGACCAGAGGCCATTCGAAAAGTTCACCGAAAGTATGCCAATATAGTACTTGAAACGTCCGAAAAATTGCGAGGATCGTAGAACTGGTCCCGAAATATTTTTTGAAGGTACAGAACTCCCGAAAAAGCCTTTGGAACAAAAGATTAGCAAGTCCGCCGGCCACGGCGGTGGCGCTGGCGGCGGCGACCGCCGTCCACGGCGGCGAAGGCCGCCCTGGACGGCGGCAGCGGCCCCCCTGCCGCCCTGGACGGCGGCAGCTGCCGCCCCCCGCGGCGGCAGTGGCCGCCCCCCAGCCCGGTTTTCCCTATATATACAGCCCCGGACACTCTGTTTTACTCACTCAGTCTGTGTTGACGGACGCTCTCTTCTCCCCTACGCTCCTTGCGGTTCTTTTACTGCTTTTCTGCATTTAGTGTAGGCTTTTAGTATTCTGCTGTTGTGATACTTGGCCACTTAAATTAAATTAATTTTAATTAATATTCCCCTAACGAGGAGCTTAATCCGGAGTTTTCAAGCTGAAGCTAAGAAGCGGCCGCCGATTAACTCAGGTAATAACGAAACCCTGCCTATTTAATTTCAGCACTTCATGCATATTTCTCTTCTACTCCTAATTCTACAACCGCATTCACACCATCATCATCATTTTGGCAAATAAATTGCCTTAAGTGAATAAGTTTAGGCTAAGATGCCCGGTTAATCAATAATCGTGCTATTCATGCCAAACTCCGACAATATTGGCTAAAGTATCTAGTCAATTAATGACTATGGTATAATCGCCTTTATTTCGAACAGTCCGGCTTAAGTCCAATTAATCAATAATTGTGGCTAAATAGCCTTAATTAAACACGTTTTTTGGCAATAAATTGCCTATATTGCAATTCAATTGATCACTTTTGGCAAACAAATTGCCTATAAGTAGATTAATCATTTTTAAGCGACAAATCGCTTAAATCGAAGCTTTGGCAAAATGCCTTGAATTAATCAATCTTTTGGCTAAAAGCCTTAAAACACTCATTTTGGCGACAATCGCCCAATCAACACCTTTTGGCAAACAAATTGCCTAAATCAACTCATTTCGGCTAAAAGCCTTCAAATAATCAATTTTGGCGACAATCGCCTAAATCACATCAACTTTTGGCATCAAGTTGCCTAAATCAATCTTTTTTGGCTAAAAGCCTTAAATCAACACTTTTGGCAACAAACGCCTAATCAAATCAATCAATTCTTTGGTAAAATGCCTAAACAAAATGCACGAAGCATACACACACTCATGCATTAAGCATACCCATTCAAAGCCCTTTAAAAAAGGCCTATCGAACTACGTCGACTTTGATCTTCCATTCAAACGGAAGTACGTAGGCACGTTTGGGATTTAACCTCGAGCGGCGAGTCGAAATCACTTAAACATTTCATTGGTCCAATTACATCATTTACCTTGCAAAGCATTCATTCATTGGTTAGTTCATCAACATGACATGGTCTCGGGATCCACCTCGGGTTCGTAGATTGTGCCTTAAACATTGGGATAATTAATCTAGTAATTAGGTTAATTAAAATTGGAGTCAACGTAGGGTTTTTTCCTAGTTTACCCTAAAATAATTAAACAAGGTGGCGACTCACACATTCACGTGCATTTCTGCCCTTAGTCATATTCATTATATGCCTATTTTCGGGGGAGGGGTTCACAGTTTGGTGACTCTGCTGGGGAATTATGTAATCATTTTGCATAAAGTGGACTACGATTGTTGCATAAACTAACTTGCCCTTCTCAGGGTATTATTTTACTATGCTTTGTTTTGCAGGGTACCCTAGCAAAGATTAAGTGTTCTTTCTTTAAGAATGCTTAATAAGGAGAATTTGGACCTAATTGAATTTTACTTTAAATCATTTAAATTTGTTTATTTATTTGCATGAATTGAGAATCTTTTTCTCCATTGCATAAAAAATGAATTTCAAATGAATTTCTTCTCTCTCTGTTCAAATTTCTGAGTCTGGATAGCAAGTAGCGCTGATCGGCAGGTCTCTTTGATTATGTCGATGGACAGCCAAAGCGTCCTCCTTGTTACCGCAAACCATCCCTAATCCTTTTGGGGGTGGCCCATGAGTATGCGTACTGTTGGACCCACGCGAAAGTCTTTGTTTCACATGTGGTTAGGTATATCCATGCTCAAGGTTCAAGGGTCCCTTTATAAGCCTATTCTCTATTTGTGTCATAGCCTATAGAACCTATCCTTTAGGGCTGTATGCACCCAATGATTGAATCATATCATTGAAACGAATTATGACGTGATGTTGTGCGCATTCATGACATATCACCTCATAAAAACATTAAAAAGAACACAAAATATTCTTTTTAGTCATGCACAGTTGGACAAAGAGTCGATCTACCTCACATCAGCTACCTTGATACACAAACCACTATACCCTAATCCGATTACCCTTATACTTACAGGTACCCACTGTTCGAGTGCCTATCCAAGTTCCAGTCACACCTACAGTGCTATCACCAACCTCACCAGCTTCACCAACCTCACCAACTTCACCAACCTCATCAACCTCAACTGCACCAATGGCATCACTTGCTGACATCCAAAATCTCATGGAACAATTGGAAGCCAAAATGGAGGCTAGGATGAATGAGTCATTAGCTGCCCAGAGAACTGCCCTAATAGCTGAACTAGGTAGTGGTAATGGAAATGGGGCTTCCGCCGGGGGAAGTGGACCTGCTACCTCCAATCAGGGACCTGCTGCTGAACCGACAAACCCTGCCCTTAACCTGGATGACATGCCCTCCAGAACTGCTTCTGAGCTGGAAGCTCAGAAAATGAGAGAAAAACTGGAATTGTTGGAAAGGTCTATCACTGCACTCAAGACACACAAGGAAGTGGTGGACATGGACTCCTTGTCCTTGTTCCCCGAAGCAAGATTGCCAACAAAGTTCAAAATGCCCAACATGGACAAGTTTGACGGAACCACTTGTCCCAAAACGCACCTGAAAATGTATGTGGGTGCCCTAAACCCGTTTGGCTTGAACAGCGAGCTCCTTGCTCAGTTGTTTCAACAATCACTCACCGGTGCTGCTTTGAGGTGGTTTGTCAGCCTGGACCGGTCTAAAATGAAGACCTGGGAAGACATCTGCAATGCATTTAATACGCAATACCACTATAATATGGAGGTTGATGTTACTCGGAGGGAACTGGAAACCACCAAACAGAAGAACAACGAACCCTTTTCCTCGTTCCTTACGAGGTGGAGGGCCAAGGCCGCCCAAATGATCAACCGGCCTTCTGAGCAAGAACAGGTGGACATAATTATAAAGAACCTGCTGCCTGTCTACCAACAACAACTACAAACTCAGTACCTACCAACGTTTCAGTCGCTCAAATGGGGCAACTGAAAGAAGACTCGGGAACCTCAAAATACAAGAAGCCTAGCCAAGCTAGCACAGTTCACGAAGTGGCAAGCATCACCCCCACGACTCCTTTACGTGTGGGAAATATGAGAAATGGCAGTCAGTTGAGAAGGACATATACTGATCTCGGGATGCCAATCCTTTTGGTATTCCGAGAACTGTCAAGGCAAACTACATCAAGCCTTTGGAAGCAAGGCCGCCACCCAACCCATTACCAAGGAGCTACAGAGCTGACGAATACTGTGAGTATCATCAGGGTAACGAGCACAAGACTGAAGCGTGCTGGACGCTTAAGAACCGCATCCAAGACCTGGTGGACAACGGTTCAATTATTCCAAGGAATAAGCCAAACATTAGCACTAATCCTTCACCAAATCACGGGATAAATGCTATCGTTGCTGACCAGGAATTGATCGATCCTTTCGAACTATTCCTAGAAATGAATGACATCTGTGTCCTGGAAATATTTGCTGATGCCTGGGACAACAAGCCCGAAACAATAACTGAACTGGAAGTGGAAGACTTCATGCAGCCCAGTCTCTTTGACGAGGTTGCGGTCATTACAGGAAATGATGGGAACCAAGACCTGCTGAGACTGATCAAGCCGTACAAAGGGCCTCTCACCAACTAGTACGCCGAGGAGGAGCGCACTGCTGATAAACCCCCTCCCGAGTCAAACCTAGAGTCAAAGTCTGTAATCAAGTCCTGTACTGAGCCTGAGTCTGACCCCGAGTCTGAAACCGAGTCAGAGTCCAGTTCCAGTTCTGAGTCGTCTGTGTCGGATTTAGAAAATCCAGACTTCAAATTTGATGTAATTTTTGAGGACAATTCCGTCCTAATCAATAAGAGCTTGCAAATTATTGGCTACCCCGCGTGTCTATCTTTCCAAGCATTCCCAAGCAAAAATAATGAAAATCAAATAAATGAAATAAAAAATGAAAAAGAAAAAATAATAATTGGCAAAGAAGAAAATGAACATACATACATCGCATCTGATTGTGTGAACAGGGAACAGGTCATTGAATGCTTGAACAAGTTTGCCGATTGCTTCATGTGGAAGGCAAGTGACATCACGGGAATTGACCCGGCAATAGCAGTGCACAAGATTCCAGTATACCCTGAGGCTAAGCCGGTAAAACAGAAGCTAAGAAGGTTGAAAACAGAATGGTCCTTGAAAATCAAGGAGGAAGTAGCCAAGCAACTGGAGAATAAGTTCATAGAACCCATTGCCTACCCGACATGGTTAGCGAATATTGTGCCGGTGCCGAAGAAAGATGGCAAAGTCAGAATGTGTGTGCATTACCGGGATTTGAATAAAGCATGTCCGAAGGACGACTTCCCCCTGCCGCATATTGACTTGTTGGTGGACCGAATGGCTAGACACGAGATGGTCTCCTTAACCGATCTTGCTGTCGGATACAATCAAATAATGATGCATTTGCCAGACAAAGAGAAAATGGCATTCATCACGGAGTGGGGAACCTATTGCTACAGGGTTATGCCTTTTGGGCTCAAAAATGCCGGGGCGACCTATCAAAGAATGGCAACGACCATCTTCCATGACATGATTCACAAAGAAGTAGAAGTGTATGTAGACGATATGGTTGTTAAATCGAAAACAGTTGGAGAACATACCACAGCACTTGAGAAGTTCTTCCTTAGGCTTCGAAAGTACAATTTAAAGCTCAACCCGGCAAAATGTCTGTTTGGAGCTACATCCGAAGTATTTCTGGGGCATATGGTCAGTCGGAAGGGCATAGAGATTGACCCTTCAAAAGCCAAAGCCATTCTGGAAATGCCAGCACCGAAGACGAAAAAAGAAGTTCGGGGTTTCCTGGGAAGGCTACAGTACATCAGCTGGTTCATCAATCAATTGGCCAATACTTGTGGTCCGATTTTCAAATTACTCAGGAAAGGAGTAGCCATCAAATGGAATGAGGATTGTCAGAAAGCTTTCGACCAAGTCAAGCAATATCTGTTATCCCCGCCAGTTTTATAGCCACCAAGGCTAGGAAAGCCTTTGCTATTGTACCTATCAGTGACAGAAGAAGCGATGGGTGCAATGCTAGCTCAACAAGCAGAAGATACAAGGGTAGAAAATGCTGTGTATTACCTCAGCAAGAGGATGCTAGACTACGAGCTAAAATACAATAAGATAGAGAAGTTGTGTCTGGCTCTAGTTTGGGCTTGTACAAAGCTGCAGCACTACCTCTCGTCCTACACCACATACGTTATTTCTGAATCGAACCCCTTGAAATTCCTTATGGAGAGGCCGGTTCTTGACAGTAAGATGGCTAAGTGGGTGTCGGTGCTCGCAGCCTATGATTTAAAATTTGTACAACGGAAGGCAGTGAAAGGCGGAGGCTTGGCTGATCAATTAGCAGAATTACCGGTCGAAGACCAAATGCCGGAGGTAGAATTTCTTGATGAAGACTTGTTGAGCTTGGAAAGTGAAGTCTGGGAAATGTACTTCGATGGAGCTTCAAACTACCATGGAAATGGGGTTGGAGTCGTATTCAAAACTCCTTGTGGAGAATACGTCCCAATCGTAGTCAAATTAGATTTCGACTGCACCAACAATGAAGCCGAGTATGAAGCTTGCATAAAGGGGTTAGAAGCAGCCCTGGAAAAGGAAATAAAGGTCCTCAAGGTTTTCGGGGATTCCAATTTAATAGTCTCCCAAGCTTTGAGAAAATGGAAAATTAATGAAGAGCGTTTGGTTCCTTACCTACAACGCTTGGACGAATTGGCTCAGCAATTTGAGGATTTATCCTTCCACTACTTGCCGCGAGCCAAAAATCAGTTTGCTGATGCTCTGGCTACTTTGGCCTCTATGGTTAATGTAGGGGGAGACCAAGTCATTCGACCTCTGACAGTTCGGCTACAGAAACAGCCAGCACATATCATGAATTTGGTAGATGACAAGCCCTGGTATTGTGATATACAGAATTATCTTCAGAATGAAGCCTACCCGAAGGGATCACCAAGACTGATCAACAGACATTGAGACAGTTAGTATCCGGATATTTCCTTACTGGGGGAGTTCTGTATAAAAGAAGTTAGAATGGCCTGCACCTAAGGTGCGTTGATGAGGGAGAAGCTCAAACCATCATGGATTCCTTACATAATGGGGAGTTTGGTCCACACGTGCACGGGATAGCCTTGGTTCGAAAAATCGTGAACCTGGGTTATTACTGGTCAACCATGAATGCAGATTGCGTGAGGCACGCGCAGAAGTGCCATGAGTGTCAAATTTTTGCTAAGCTGCAAAGACGGCCTCCGGTCAATTTGAATCCTATTACTTCACCATGGCCTTTCGCAACTTGGGGCATAGACGTGATCGGAAAAATCCACCCAAAGGCTTCCAATGGTCATCAATTCATCCTGGTTGCTGTAGATTATTTCACTAAGTGGATCGAGGCAGCCTCTTATTCGGTTTTGAATGCCAAGAAGGCAGCACAGTTCGTTCGTACTAACATCCTTTGTCGGTACGGAACGCCATTTGAAATCATCACTGATAATGGGTCCCACTTTCAGAGTCAATTTTCTGATTTGTTGAAAGAAAAGAGAATCCAACATCGCAAGTCTTCACCCTATCGGCCACAAACAAATGGGGCTGTAGAGGCTGCAAATAAGGCTATAAAGGTCATTCTACAAAAGACAGTTCAAAAGCATAAAGCTTGGCACGAACAGTTACCAAATGCCTTATGGGGATACAGGACTTCAATCAGAACGCCTACTGGGGCAACCTCGTATTCCTTAGTGTATGGTATGGAAGCAGTGTTGCCTATTGAGCTGGAAGTTCAGTCGGTGAGGATTATCCGCGAAAGCCAGATCAGCGAAGTAGATTGGGCTAAGAATTATCATTTGCAACTCTTGGGTATGGACGAAAAACGATTGCAAGCGATCCACCAAACTCAAGTTTACCAGAGAAGAATGGCACGGCATTTTAATAAGAAGGTCAAAGACCGAAAATTAGAAGAAGGTTGTTTGGTCTTGAAGGAAATTAGACAGCCAGTCATAGACCCGCGTGGGAAGTTCCGCCCTCATTGGGCTGGGCCCTACATTCTAAAGAGGATACTGTCCGGCGGAGCCATCATTTTGACTGATTTGGATGGTTTGGAATTTACGAATCCATGTAATTTAGATCAGTTAAAAAGATATTTTGTGTAATTATAATCATTGCATGATGTAAAAAAGAACTACATTAGACCGGATTCTCTTCGGAAAAAAGAAATTATGAATCGGAGGTATGTAGGCAGCCCTCATTGGGCATGGTCTAAACATTAATGAGAAAATCATTTCATAATTCATTCTTCTTTGCCAAAAAAAAAAAAAAAAACGAAACATACATCCAAAGCCAAAGAACAAAATCTAAAATCCAAAGTCAAAGTCCCAAATAAAAAGTCAAAAAAGTCAAAATAAGGGAAAAAACAACAAAAGTCCAAAAGCCTATAAGAGGCTAGGTGTCCCATCGCCTCCGTGGGGCAACATCCTCCGAGTCATCCCTAGCTGCTGAACTCTGTCCAACCTCGCCTGTCCGAGGAGCCAACACAATCTCCTCATCAGTCCCAACCTCATTATCAGCGTCAACCTGAGCCCAACCCTCAAGTGCACTCAGCAGTGCGGTCCTCCTTGGCCTCTCAATCGGCCAAACAACGGCAATGAACCAGGTCCGATACTCAGGAGAAGTCTGAACACCGGCAGGATTAGGTAAAGGCCTAACCATGTGATGGTCTTTAACCCAAGCCCTAAGGACGGCTCGGGTAACACCCGGAGTGATGGCTGAATCAGCTAAAATGTCATCCATAATCGGAACAGTCTGGTCTATCCCCATCTGCCTCAAAACGCGCGAAGCGCAATACCAAGTACAGTATGTAAGGCCTAAAAGGTAAACCCGAGTATGGCGGAAGCTAACCTGGATAAAGCAGGTGATGTCATACCAAGAAATGTACCACAGTACCTCATTTGGACCCAACTCAATCAGCCATGAGGTCCATGCATCAGTAGACGGGTGAGTGATCAGGATCCTCCGCATACGATACTGAGAGGGGTTGTAAGGCGAGAAAGTAGGAGTAGCAACCACTTGGAGATGGTCCTTTAACCAAACCTGAGTAATGGATCCTTTCTATTACAAAGGAATGAACCAACAGAAAGAAGAAAGAAGGAAGAGGAAAAAGGGAAATACCTGGAGAATAATCGGAGAGACCGTCCAGTCATCGAAGCCTAAAGCAGCTCTGTCAAGTCTCCTGATAGTCTCTGCCAGCACAATGCCGCCGATGCAACCCATATCCTCCATCTGCCGAATCATGGGGCAGAGTCGCAAATCCCCAAAGCCTGGGTCCTTGTTGAACAAGAAACCAGCTAATAAGCAGAAAAACAAGGCCCACATTCTCAGCCTCATCCGGTCTGGGTCGTCTGAGTGAACCTCTGAAAATTCATCAATCAGGGGCAGCAGAATTGCTTCTGGTCGCCAACAATCATGGCCCTAGCTTGTGGCCGGCTGAACTGAAACAGGCTTTCAAACGACCGAACATACCTAATTTTTACCTCATGCTTGACTAAAGGGGCATTGGGATCGCACCCTATAATAGCGTAGAATTCCTCAAAAAGAGGGCACATCTCCTCCATCATGGCCTCGAACCGAAAAACGTGGGCCTCCGGGTCCCAAAGTCTGATGCAGGCCCGTAGAAAATCCCAGTCAATTACCACTCCCCTAAGGGTAACGATAGGAGAAAGACCGTACCTCCCTAAGTTGATCTTTTTGACTTTGGACAGACTCTTAGACCAGCTGTGCATGCTAATAAAACAGTAAGTGCAGAATAAAAAATAAAAAAAAAATTTTCACATTTTGGCCCCTGAGGCCCAAAAATTCTCAATTTGGCTCCAAAGCCCCAAAAAATGTCCAATTTGGCCACAAAGGCCCAAAAGTTCACATTTTTTGCCCCTAAGGCCCAAAAATTCCCAATTTGGCCCCAAAGGCCCAAAAGTTGACAATTTGGCCACAAATGCCCAGAAGTTCACATTTTTGGCCCCTAAGGCCCAAAAATTCCCAATTTGACCCCAAAGGCCCAAAACTTCACAATTTGGCCACAAAGGCCCAAAACTTCACATTTTTTGCCCCTAAGGCCCAAAAATTCCCAATTTGGCCACAAAGGCCCAGAAGTTCACATTTTGGCCCCTAAGGCCCAAAAATTCTCAATCTGGCCCCAAAGGCCCAAAAATAGCCAAAAGGCGGGTCTTCTGGACACGTCCAATTTTCGCCTTCAAAATTTATTTTTTAGACAACCATCGACTCCCATAAATCATTTTTATGGCTGCCGATGGGGGGCAACTGTGAATACTCAAATTTTGAGGCTCAAAAAGCCTGTTTTCCCGGACTGCAAACAGTCCGGCCGGACCGGAGGCCGTTTGGAAAGTTCACCGAAAGTATGCCAATATGGTACTTGAAACGTCCGAAAAATTGCGAGGATCGCAGAACTGGTCCCGGAATATGTTTTGGAGGTACAGAACTCCCGAAAAGCCTTTGGAACAAAAGACTAGTAAGTTCGCCGGCCACGGCGGTGGCGCTGGCGGCGGCGACCACCGTCCACGGCGGCAGCCGCCGGCGACGGCTGCGGCTGCAGCCCTCCACGGCGGCAGCGGCCGCCCTCCAGCCCAGTTTTCCCTATATATACAGCCCCGGACACTCAGTTTTACTCACTCAGTCTGTGTTGACGGACGCTCTCTTCTCCCCTACGCTCCTTGCGGTTCTTTTACTGCTTTTCTGCATTTAGTGTAGGCTTTTAGTATTCTGCTGTTGTGATACTTGGCCACTTAAATTAAATTAATTTTAATTAATATTCCCCTAACGAGGAGCTTAATCCGGAGTTTTCAAGCTGAAGCTAAGAAGCGGCCGCCGATTAACTCAGGTAATAACCAAACCCTGCCTATTTAATTTCAGCACTTCATGCATATTTCTCTTCTACTCCTAATTCTACAACCGCATTCACACCATCATCATCATTTTGGCAAATAAATTGCCTTAAGTGAATAAGTTTAGGCTAAGATGCCCGGTTAATCAATAATCGTGCTATTCATGCCAAACTCCGACAATATTGGCTAAAGTATCTAGTCAATTAATGACTATGGTATAATCGCCTTTATTTCGAACAGTCCGGCTTAAGTCCAATTAATCAATAATTGTGGCTAAATAGCCTTAATTAAACACGTTTTTTGGCAATAAATTGCCTATATTGCAATTCAATTGATCACTTTTGGCAAACAAATTGCCTATAAGTAGATTAATCATTTTTAAGCGACAAATCGCTTAAATCGAAGCTTTGGCAAAATGCCTTGAATTAATCAATCTTTTGGCTAAAAGCCTTAAAACACTCATTTTGGCGACAATCGCCCAATCAACACCTTTTGGCAAACAAATTGCCTAAATCAACTCATTTCGGCTAAAAGCCTTCAAATAATCAATTTTGGCAACAATCGCCTAAATCACATCAACTTTTGGCATCAAGTTGCCTAAATCAATCTTTTTTGGCTAAAAGCCTTAAATCAACACTTTTGGCAACAAACGCCTAATCAAATCAATCAATTCTTTGGCAAAATGCCTAAACAAAATGCATGAAGCATACACACACTCATGCATTAAGCATACCCATTCAAAGCCCTTTAAAAAAGGCCTATCGAACTACGTCGACTTTGATCTTCCATTCAAACGGAAGTACGAAGGCACGTTTGGGATTTAACCCCGAGCGGCGAGTCGAAATCACTTAAACATTTCATTGGTCCAATTACATCATTTACCTTGCAAAGTATTCATTCATTGGTTAGTTCATCAATATGACATGGTCTCGGGATCCACCTCGGGTTCGTAGATTGTGCCTTAAACATTGGGATAATTAATCTAGTAATTAGGTTAATTAAAATTGGAGTCAACTTAGGGTTTTTTCCTAATTTACCCTAAAATAATTAAACAAGGTGGCAACGTGCATTTCTGCCCTTAGTCATATTCATTATATGCCTATTTTCGGGGGAGGGGTTCACAACAATTTATAAGTTGCCGGACGGACCGGACTTGACAAATATTGAAATGTCTGACGAACTGGGCTTGGATTTAGAAAGGTTCGAGTTTTAGTGATTATACCCTATGTCTGGTCGGGGTCGACAAGTTGGCTTGCACGTGTGTTCGACTTCGGAGTTCCACGTTGCTTAAACAACCAAAGAGGTCGAGTCTCTCTCCAAAAGAGCAAAGGATGGGCACAATGACCTTAATATAGTCTTTATAATATTGTTAATTAATGAAATATTAATTAATCCTTAGATTAATTAATAATGAATTAATTAACTAGTAGCTTTGGTCTAAGGAAGACCAAAGTGTTATTGAAAGTCGAAAGGATCGACTTTTGAGAACCAAGTCGGGCCTTAACTCAACTAAGGAAGAAGAGCAAGGTCAGACTATATTGTCTTAGAATCACACTTGAGGGAGAGAGAGAGTCATTGAGGCTTGAGAAACATTCAATCAAGCCACAAGAGGTGAGGAAATGAGGGGGAGAAGTGCCTTTTTATAGGCAAAAGGGGCTGCCTAGCAAGTCAAAATCGGTACCGACCACCTCAAATTCGGTACCTACCATCTCAAAATTGATACTGGCCTATCCTTCTCTGGCAGCTATACCAATCTAAAGGTGGTCAGTACCATTTAGGGGGTCCCTGGTACCAATCTGGTGGTCCTTAGTACTGATGCCGTCTGGTTTGATTTTTCACGCTATTTCACTTCCGGATGCCGATTCGAGGCCCAAATGATGTCCGATTGAGTTGATTCTTAATGCGTTGAAACCATGATGGAATTTCCTACATCTTGGTACTATGGGTGGGGCCCATGATTCCTTGGATTAGGCCTGTTATGCCTTGGAACTTAATGTGAAGCTGTCTTTGATTTGTGAACCTTCCACTTCTAGGAGTTGGTTCGAGCTCCGAACGATGTCTGATTGAGCTAATTCTTGATGCATTGGAATTACGGCAAAATTTCCTACATCTTAGTACCATGGGTGGGGAACATTGTGCCTTAAGTTTAGCCTGTTACGCCTTGTTCCCCTGAATTAGGCCTATTCCCATGCCCCGATGCTGAAATCATGGTCAACAATTTGCCCTCTCCGGAAGATCAAAGCTGATCAATGTCTGAGCTTATAGACCCTGATTTTAGCACTTCTGAATGGACGTTTAGTCTGAAAGCCATACCTTGGCAAGTCATGGTGATGTTTGGAACATCCTGTGAGAGTCTCGTCTGATTCCGAGAATATTCTTTCGGAGCCGGTCTAGTTCAGCTGATTTTGAAAAGTCCATGTGACCTCCTTAGACCCTGTAGGCAGTCCTGAAAGGAGTTTGATTGATGGTATGCCCTCCTTTGACCCTATAGCTAGTCTTGATAGGAGTCTGATTATCTGAAAATGACTGTTTTACCCCTAGTTGGCGAAAAATCGGTATTTTGCCCTGGTGGCCTATTTTCAGCTCTAATTAAAGTTATAACATCCTTAGACCCTGTAGTTAGTCTCAGTAGGAGTCTGATTATTTAAAAATTACCATTTTACCCCTTATTGGCGAGAAAATCGATCTTTTGCCCTGGTGGCCTATTTTGGGCTCTAATCAAAGCTGTAACCTCCTTAGACCCTGTAGGTAGGAGTCTGATTGTTTGAAAATTACCGTCTTACCTCCAGTTATTGGGAAAACTTGTCTTTTGCACTAGTGGCTTGTTTTCAACTCTGATCAAAGCGGTAACCTCCTTAGACCCTGTTGGCAGTCCCGGCAAGAGTCCAATTGTTTGGGATTGGTTTGCAAATCTTGTCCTAATCTGTTTACTCTGGAGTTGGTCTAGAACCCTGTTTTTGATTTGGACTTGGTCTAAATTATTCTAAGTCTGATTACTTTGCTTCTGAGGCTGACTATCCTGTAGTTGGTTTGGAAACCCTATTTCTTGTCTGGAGTTGGTTTAAAAATCATGTTCTTAGGCTAATTACTCTGTAGTTGGTCTAGAAACCCTGTTAACGGCCTGGATACCCTTGTAGTTGGTCTAAAGACCCTTGTTTCTAATCTAATCGTGGTCTGAAAATCCTGTTTTGAGGTTGATTACCCTATAGTTGGTCTGGAAACCCTATTGACGGCTGGATACCCTTGTAGTTGGTCTAAAGACCCTTGTTTCTAATCTGATCTTAGTCTGAAAACCCTGTTTTAAGGCTAATTACCCTGTAGTTAGTCTGGAAACCCTATTGACGGCTCGGATACCCTTGTAGTTGGTCTAAAGACCCTTGTTTCTAATATGATCTTGGTATGAAAACCTTATTTTAAAGCTGATTACCCTGTAGTTAGTCTGGAAACACTATTGACGGCTTGGATATCTTGATAGTTAGTCCAAAGACCTGTTTCGAGTTTGGTTATTCTATGATTAGCCTGCTTGCTTGCTGTCTTCCTGCATGATTTGTTAGTTCTACTACATATAACACTTTGTACTATGGTGCCCATTTTAGGCAACCGTCTATTCTAGAAGGCATTATAGGATCTAAGTATCGTTCGACACATCTTTCAGAGGTATCCTACGGTTCGGGTTTAGGTATCCCCTTTCAATCTAGATCATTTTGCCATGTTGGAGATTGACAGTGCCTACCATGGCTTATGGAGGGCTTCGGTAGAGTGTTAGTGGGATACCACCGACACCTTTCACACGTCGATTGGGAGAGTGCACACTAACTTCCTTTGAGTTCAGACGGGGATTCATTTTGGTGCTCGCCCGGTAGATGTGGACACTTCCTTACTCGAGCCTGATCGATTGGTTGATCTACTAAGTTTCAGGTTGGATCTTTTAGGTTTTGATGACAGTTCAGGAGGCGTGGCCTGGCTTTCTTACAGGTCAGCCGGTAAGTCCACTTCTATAATATTGTTTTTCCTTTGGTCAATTTTAAAAGGATTGCCCACTCACTTGGTTAATCTTATCTGTTTTGTAGGCTCCCCCTTGTTGGAATGAGGAGGTATTTGTTTTACACTGATTACTTAATTGTAACTTGCACTGACTGCGATTGCATTGATTGCACTAATTTTCTGATCTTGGCACTGATTGCCTTATTTTGAACCGTGTCTACACTGATTGCACTGGTTTTCTGTTCTTGGCACTGATTGCCCTATTTTGATCCATGACTGCACTGGATTCTGCTGGATTTCAGCACTGATTGCCCTGTTATGGGTGGTCTGTACTGATTGCTTATTTTTTATCGGTTGCACTAATTGCCTATTTATGGATATTGCACTAGCTGCATGTTATGACTGGACTGCACTGGTTGCCTATTCTGAGTGATTGCACTAATTTCCTGTTTAAGATTGGTTGCACTGATTGCCTATTCTTGGACATTGCATTGTTTGCCTCTTCTAGAGTGGTTGCACTGAATGCATGTTTCGAAGTATTACACTGGCTACCTGTTCCTAAATGTTTGCACTGATTGCCTGTCTTTGACTGATTTGCACTGATTGCATATTTGGGATAGTTGCACTAAATGCCTGTTTCGGAGTGATCTCATTGATTGCCTGTTTCGGAGTATTGCACTGGCTGCCTGTTCTTGAATGTTTGCACTGATTGCCTGTTTTGAAGTGGTCACACTGAATGACTATTTCAGAGTATTGCACTGGCTGCCTGTTCTTGAATGTTTGCCCTGATTGCCTGTTTTGAAGTGGTCACACTGAATGCCTATTTCAGAGTATTGCACTGGCTGCCGATTCTTGAATGTTTACACTGATTGCCTATTTTTGACTGATGGGTTGTGCTATTGCCTGATTGTGGCACTAGTTCCCCTGATTCTCTGAATTTAGTGCTGGTTGCCCTGATTTGAATCGCTTGAACTAGAAATTATATTGATTGCCCATTCCGAGGTGTTTGCACTGAATATCTATTTCGGAGTATTGCACTGGCTGCCTATTCTTGAATGTTTGATGATTGCCTATCTTTGACTGATTTACACTGATTGCCTATTGGGGATAGTTGCACTGAATGCCCGTTTCGGAGTGGTTACGCTGAATGTCGGTTTCAAAGTATTGTACTAAGCTGTACTGGTGGAAATTTGCACTGATTGCCTGTTTTGAACTTGCACTAAGCTACACTGATCTTCTGATTTTTGCACTGGTTGCCTTGTTAATTCTGGCTTTGGCACCGATTATCCTGATTCGCTTTGATTACTGGCCTGAAAGTCATGGTTAGTAGATAAAATAGTATGCATATCGTGCAATAGTGAATGCGGTGACCATTTTTGAACTGGTTTAGGTTTCAGACTCAAGTTATAGTTTTTTGGGAAAAGGCTAAGTGTTTATAGTGGGGTACAATAGAGAGTGATTGATCTATGAATAGGTTGTAAGCAGAATACCTATTGTCTAGGTCTTGGATGTAAGGCCTGTTTTTGCTTTTAGGTTGGATTGGATGAGTGCTCAGGTTGATAGTTGAGACATTTGGTAATTTGGAAAAGGGAGTCCAACGATAAGGCTTGGGGTAGTGCTCAGTGATGATGGTACAATTGAGTTTGTTAGATGGGTAAAACTGGGCTTGTATGGTTTTAGATGGGTAAAACTGGGTCTACCTGATGGATACATTCAGGTTTGTCTGATGGGTATAGCTAGGTCTGTATGGTCGGTGAGAAGGTTTGCACATGGGTGCCTATTTTCTGGATTATGGTGCAATATCAGGCTTTGCTCTAGGATAACCAATTATGAATTGGTTTGTGTTTCTGAGTGGATTGAGGTGCTTTCAGGAAATGCTGGTTATTGAAGATGGGTATAGCTGAGTCTATCAAATTTTAGGATAGGTATAGCTAGGTCTATCTGATGGGTAGGATAGTTTGCACATCGGTGCCTGTCTTCTAGTGTAAGGTCTAGTTTTGCAGCAGGTGGCCATTTTTGAATTGGCTTGAGTTTCTAAATGGATTGAGGTGCTTTCAGGAAAGGCTGGGTATTGAAAATGGGTATAACTGTGTCATATCCTCAACTTTGTAGTTCCTGCTATTCTAGCTTTTTCGATGAATTCGGTTATCCGAATGAAAGGAAAACTTAGAATAATGGGAAACACTATATATTGAGGATGTGAATATTAATTAAATAGTAATTAATGTGATTACAAATCAATTTGAAAGATTAAAGGAAATCAAAAATGAGTTAAAGAGGAATGACTTCTTGGTAAAGCACGATTTTACCCGGAAAGCCTTAAAAACGGTAATTTCAGTATGACCTTTCTTAAGTGGGGTTTAGAATATTAAATACACTTGGTTGATACCTAATAGGACTAATGTAAATGAATTTTATGCCTCTTATACCTTGAAAGAGGAGGATGTTGGCCAATTGATAACTGTAGTATGAGGGGTGGCCATGACTGAATGATTTTAGTAGTGTTTGCGAAATGAAATGTTGAGACGATTTCTGACAATTGGGTGTTAGTTAATCTTCAGGTGAAGCCTCTACTAGTTGATCAGATTAGAGCAGCAATATTGACTGATGATAAATATCAAAAGATTCTTTCAGAGACACAAGATGGTAAATGACCAGAAGTTTCTGTCAGTAAAGATGGGTTATTATGATTTCGGGACCGGTTATATGTTCCTTCAGATTTAGATTTGAGACATCTCATCTTGAAGGAAGCACATGATTCTCCAATTGCTATGCATCCAGGCGGGACCAAGATGTATGCTATTGATGTAGCTGTTGTATATTTGACTTCTTTTGGAATATGTATGATGTATTAAACATTAACAGAACATCTATGTATATTTGAGCAGATACATGTAAATTATGATTGTATGAATTTCTATTATGTATCTAAGGTGTGAAAAGGATTTCAGTATGTAATTAAACCATCCATGGGAACATTCCGTAAAAATTTCAGGGCAAATGGATATGAGGAAATTAAGATATAGCCAATGGAATGCAAGCTGCTCATATGCTGAAATTCTGCATTTCATAAAGTATGAAGTTAATATGAGTATTAATCTCATGCTACAGCTTCTGAGAGAAAGGGAGTTGAGGAGAGGGTGGTTGCTAGAGGAAAAAGGCTAGGGGAGCCCTCTAGCTCAGGTTAGTGTACTATGCCTTTCCTCAACTCCCTTTCTCTCAGAAGCTGTAGCATGAGATTAATACTCATATTAACTTCATACTACACAATATACATACATGCACTTCTATAGGAATGCAAATTAAGCATTAGAATGTAGTATCATGCTTTTCACCTCCTTTTTGCTTGATTTGTTATCAAAACTCTCCTCCTCTCTTCTTGACCGACTTGGGCTGTAAAATGGGTGGAAAATGGCATGGTTATCCCCACCTCTTCATAATCATATATACTACAGTAAGGTAAGGTGTGACAAACTGAGTCTGTCAAATTTTTAGGAATCGGTACAGCTGGTTCTAACTGGTGGTTAAGATGGTTTGCACGTGGGTGCCTGTCTTTTGTGTTCTTGTGCAAAGGTCTGGTTTTGCTTAGGTAATCAATTTTGAATTGGCTTAGGTTTCTGATCTGGCTGGCATGCCTTTGGGAAAGGCTAGTTGTTGAAGGTTGGTACAATTGGAACTGTCTGATGGGTAGGATAATTTGCACATGGGTGCCTGTCTTCTAGATTCTGATTTGATGTTTGATTCTGACTCAAGTAAGACTGGATACAAAGATGGGCACAGCTGAATCTGTCTAATCTTAAGAATGGGCACACCTAGGTCAGTCTAATGGTTAAATAGTTTGCATGTAGGTGCCTGTCTTTTGGGTTCTGGTGCAATGTCTAGTTTTGCTTCAGGTAACCAATTCTGAACTGGTTTAGGTGTCTGGTTTGGTTTGGTTGCTTTTTAGATAAAGCTAGATATCATAGGTGGGTACAGCTGAGTCTGTCTGATCTGTGAATAGGTTGGGGAAATACATATTTTCTTGATTTTGGGTGTAAGGTCTGGCTTTACTTTGGGTCCGGTTGGACATGAAGGTGGGTATAGATGAGTCTATCTGATCTATGAATGGTTTGCATATGGATGCTTGTTATTGGTTGCAAGGTCTGGTTTTACTTCAAGTAGCCATTTCTAAATTGGCTCTGGGTTTTTGGTCAGATTGGCATGCTTTCAGGAATGCCAGGGATGGGTTTGCATGTGAATGCCTGTTTTCTAAATTAAGGTGGAAAGTCTAGTTTTGCATGCTTTTTAGAGAGGACGGATTTCAGAGTATAGAGACCATGAGAGAAACCGTAAAGCAAGACTGAGTAGAGGGATGAGGGTAGATACAGGGTGACATCAGAGATAGTTCTCAACCCTATCATGTTTGAGAACTCAAATGACTTAGAAGACTCTAGAGACATGTATCCAAGGTGATGCAGACAGGTTTCTTAGACCTACAGTGCATTTTGACTCATCGGATTAGATTTTGACTTTTGTCTTTTAACCCATGTCTGATTTTGGATCTTGACTAGGAGTGAATGGTTCGGCCTATTTTTTATAGGGCTTCCAATATATTCTATCCTATATTATATAGGGATGAACACTTGACACTAGGTAATGATGGGAGGTAGATGATAAATGCTTAGATGATAGGGCTTCGATGACTTTATTTTTCATGACTCATACTGCTTTAGAGACATGTAAAAGAGAAATCATTTTGACACATATTATGAAAAGGACACTCAGTTTTGCCTTTATGAGATTACTGCTTTATGCCTTAGTTTTTGCCTTAACTACCCCCACGGGTTTTCGATTTAGCAAGTTGCCCTAACTTTTGCCTAAGCCACCCTTTCGGGTTTTTGACTTAATGGGCTTTTCTAATTTTGCCTAAGCCACTTGCCCTTGCAAGTTTTTAACTTAGCTATTTCTACTTTTGCTTAAACCGCCCTTTACAGGTTTTCAGTTCAACTTTTGTTTGATTTTGAATTTTTTTTTCTTTTTCTCTTTTTGTTTTAGTTGGCATAGTGAAAATTTGGAATTTTCATGAAAGGGGAAAATATATATTTATTATTATTATGACCGCACCCACAGGCTGGGCTACCTACGTATCCTATACTTGTGGAACATATTTCCAGGAGTTCAGGTTACCACAGTTCAGCTTAACAGTGACATAAGGGGGCAAGATTTCTGGTGCTAATGCCTGATTACATTCGCACGGAGTACCTCTTTGGCTGATCCAAATTGTGAGGGTTTGTAAATTTGTTGCCATCAATGTCTGACTGGATGATAATACCTTCAAAGAGAATCTTCTTCAGGATATGAAGGGCTTACCCGGTTTAGCATGATTTTGCCCCGGGGACCGTGTACAAGAATTTTGATCTTCTTGAGTACAGGTACCCTTCTCACAATCTTGGATCCTCTTGTTAAAGTACCAAGTTATTTTTTGTTGACAACCTTGATTCTGATTGAGGGCTTCAAGTCTTCTTTTTAACTGGTCATGGCACTTTTGAGCCTATTTTGTCTTGGGCGACCAGCTTTCTTCTTGTCAACATAGGGGTCTGTTCCTGTCCCATGAGTCAATGGAGGAGGCATTGCCCTGGTTGGCATTCTGATGGAAGTCCTTTGTCCTTAATTCTCAATGAGTTCTTTGACTTCTGTTCTCAGAGTTTTCTTCTTGATTGGCTTGATTTGTCCATAGGTGGGAGCAATTTTTGGATTTACCCCATTGTGAAGCAATCTGGATATTGTCTAATGAGCTCTGTCGGCCCCATGCTAGATTTAAATTTAGTGCCAACATTTATTCTTTTTTTTTTTTTTTAGCAATCTCACCCAGGCTAGAGAAAGTGGTAATAAGGGAAAGTGGAACTTTTCATTATAAATAAAAGAGCCTCAAATGGCATCTACATTAGGTTTGACAAAAAGACCGCTATAGTCTTATAAAAACACAAAGAAAAGCTATAGACTCTAAGGAATTAGACTTTGACTCACTTTCAGTTTATGACTCAGGCTCAGACTTAGACTTAATGGATACTAGGGACTCCTGTATGGCCTCTTCCAAAGACCAATTCTCAAGAGATGCTTGGTTTGATGGGATCTGTTTCTATCTGGATTAAGAAGGGAGACAAAAGAGGGTTTGAGTTTGCTTTGGTTAGATTAAAGCATGCAACTTGGATGAAGTAGTTTAATGGTGCTTATGTCAAATTTGAGGCTTTTTGGTTGAAGGAAAGTGCTTGGTTATACTGGTTCTTACAGAATCAAGGTCTTTCTCTATTTCTTGGGTTGAGGTTGAGGAATGAGATCTGTACTGGTGCTTGGCTTGGATTGAATGGGAGAGCGTCGGCCACTCTATAAGAGGTCTTGTATACAATTTCTTAAGGCTCTGCATTCATTGGTATGATGTTGTAGCCCCTGATGGAGTGCGCAGTAAGCATTGACATTGTACCCCCTAGGTATTGGGTTAGGTGGTGCTCTTGGTGCGAAAGGCTTGATGAGGTTGTCCTCAAGGGCTTTTAGGTAGAAGACAAACAATGGCGCTCCCAAGTTAGCATGCTGGCGAAGTGGTCTCGGGGCAGGAGGAGGAGCTTTTACCTCTCCACTTCTCAAGGGATGAAGAGGAGGGTTCTGTGGGCCTTTGTCTCACAATTTGAAGATTGTGCCGAGCAAGACCTATCTCCATGTTATGGTAGTATTGTGGGTTGAAGTGATCTTTTCCCGACCCCATATTTCTGCTTGGTGGTGGAGGAAGAGCCTGCAATGGTTCTTTCAGGCTGGGATTCAACATTTAGGAACCTATGCCACTCCACCTTGTGAAGAATGAAGGGGAGGAATGGTCAGAGCCTTGCTTTATGGTTAGAGACAGAGGGGTAATGATGTTGGAGGTGGTGGCACCTTCAAGTTTTGGGTCATAGGCAATTAGGTTGCCAATATCTTCGATTAGGGGGATTCGGTGGAGGTTATTCTCATCGGGCTCCATGTTCTGGTTTGGAGGTATAAGAGAGTTCTGTGGTGAACCATTTTGGTTAGGGCTTAGCATAACTCTTACTTCCTCTAAGATGATTTCTTTTTGAGCATTCATGGCAGCTTGGAGTTTGTATCGTTGTTCATCGAGCATGTTCCGGATGTGGGTTTCTTGCTTTTGGAACATGTCAATGATCATCTGTCTCTAGTCCGTAGTGGGATTAGCTATACTTTGTTCTCTGAAAGAAATAGTCAAAAACAAAGGTTAGTGCTTGCTTAGGTCAGGCTTAAAGCATATAATGACATTTGGGTCGGTATTTGAGGTGCTTAGGTCGATTTAAGGCTTTTGGTGATTCAGTGTCGCTGAGTTCAGATTTGAAGATCCCAGTGGACTCAGGTCAGTCTTGAGATTTGAAGTGTACTCACATCAGATTTGAGGTTTCTGGTGATGCTCAAGATCAAGGCTTGAAGTATACTTAGGTCAAATTGAAGGTTACTGGAAGGACTCAGGTCAGTTTTGATGCTTTGGAAAGTTGGACAAGAATGCTCATATCAATACTTCAGGCTTTGATCGAGGCATTGCCCCAAGTTTAGGTGCTTAGGTTAGATTTAAGGCTTTTTAGTAGGTCGAATCAATTTCAAGGCTCAAAAAATTAGAAGGCAATGCTCAGGTCAGGGGTTGAGGTTTCTAGGCATTTGGTGGCTCAGGTCAGTGTTTGAGACTTAGGATGTGTGGTAGGCAATGCCGAGATCAGTAGTTAAGGCTTTGATCAAGTTATTGCCCCTGGTTTGGGTGCTTAGGTCTGGTTTTAAGGCTTTTGGTAATGAAGGGTGCTCAGGTCAGTAAAGAAAGCTTTTGGAAAACAAGTAGGTATTTGCTCAGTCAGGGTTGAAGCTTTAGGATGATGAAAAGCAATGCGCGAGTCAAGACTTGAGGGATTGATCCGGCATTGCCCTCAGTTTCGGTGCTTAGGTCTAGTTTAAGGCTTTTGGTAATAAAGGGTGGTCAGGTCGGTGTTTGAGGCTCAGGGAAAACAAGTAAGTATTTGCTTAGGTCAAGGTTTGAGGCTTTAGGATGGTGGAAAGCAATGCACGAGTCAAGATTTGAGGGCTTGATCAGGCATTATCCCTAGTTTGGGTGCTTATGTCTGGTTTAAGGCTTTTGGTAATAAGTGGTGCTTAGAAGGTATTTGCTGAGGTCGGGGTCTGAGGCTTTAGGATGGTGGAAAGCAATGCACGAGTCAAGATTTGAGGGCTTGATCAGGCATTGCCCCTAGTTTGGGCGCTTAGGTTTGGTTTAAGGCTTTTGGTAATAAGGGGTGCTTAGGTCAGTGTTTAAGCTTAGGGAAAATAAGAACAATTCATGAGTCAATATTTGAGGGCTTGATCGAGCATTGCTCCTAATTTAGGTGCTTAGGTCAGGTTTAAGGCTTTTGGTAATTTTTGAGGTGCTCAAGTCAGTGTTTGAGCCTCAGGGGTATGTCTTTCAGTCGAGTACATCTCTTCAAGTTGGGATTTTGTGCTTAGGTTGACCACTGGTTGATGTGTAGGTTGACCACTGGTTGGTGCCTAGGTATGATCGCTGGTTGGTGTTTGGATTAGACCATGGGTTTGGGTTGGACCATTGGTTTAGTGTTTAGGTTGGACCATTGGTTAGTGTTTAGGTTACTTCTTGGTCCATGACATGAAATGCTTGAATGCGTGAATGTCATGCAAAAATGGTTTCATGATGTTCTGGGTGCATATAATCCTAGGGATCAGATCTAGGGTCATTACATGCTTTTGGTGGATTGGTTTAAAGGGTCCCATCCGCTAGAGTTGGAATATACCTTATCATTTGACCATGTCGTATCAAATGGAACGATTGCTACGCCAAATCCTTTACCATACCATAAGGAACGGGGTGCCCAGGATTGGGTGAGCAGCTTTTTTGACCCAAGGCAGCTCTAAGGAAGATTGCCTCTAAGTGATAATTGCAGCTTGGTTTACTTAATTCTAATAATGGGAAAGGATCCCAAATGATGCACTTGAATTTAGACAAAGGCGATTTTTCATTAGACCAAATCAGAGATTCGAAGCCTACTCGATAATCCTCTTATACATTTTTTAGTTTAAAAATGTTTAAATTCCCAATGGAGTCGCCAGCTGTGAGCCCCCTTCCGAGCGTCATGGGAAAGATCCGAAGGCAAAATTCATCTATACGGGCCCATTAGTCGGTTCGTCACGGAAACTGGAGGAACTCCTTACGATTCCTTTTTGTTTGTTTTAGATTAGTCAGATTAAATTGATCATGGCTCGGTTTAGCGCTTAAGTGATGTCGTGTTGGCTCTTTAGAGTGCTTTGACAGGTGTGTGGTGTGTTAGAGTCGCCACCTTAATTTGTTGTTGTTTTCGGGGAAAGATTAAGAAAAAAACCCCATGTTGGACTCTAATTTCAGTTTGCCTTTTTGATAAAATGCACTAGCCTCGAATCATTGGGTTCGAGGACTAGGTTTTCGACTTCTTTTGAATGAATCAGTGGTTTGGGTCATAATTAAGAAATCAAAATTAATGTTTTGCATGAATGTTGGTTTATCGATGCATGGTCATACCTATAATGCATGGTAATTTACAGTCAAAAGCATTAAAACCAAAAATAATTGAAAAGCGTGTGATTCAGTGGGGAGCCTGACTCTAGCCTCGTTTATCGAGGATTCTAGGTCGTGCGACACATTCCCCTAAATCCCAACCAGTCAGTTTGGTCGGCGGCCCGCTACTAGGTTGAAATCTATAGGTATGCCTTCATACCTCATTCGTATAAGGATCATGGCACAAGAAGTTCTACCATCAATTAGGATGGCAGGTTTTGAAGATGCCACTCAGGGAGTGGCTTATGGGATGCCGGACGGACCGGGTTTGGTTGAAAACTGGCTTTGTGGTTTTGTCATACCGGGCTTCAAAGCATATTATGTGTTAGACGAACTAGGCTTAACAATTTATAAGGTGCCAAACGAATTGAGCTTGACAAATATTGGAATGCCAGACGGACCAGGCTTGAATTCAGAAAGGTCTGAGTTTTAGTGATTATACCCTATGTCTAGTCAGGGTCGAGAGGTTGGCTTGCGCGTGTGTGCGGCTTTGGAGTTCCACGTTGCTTAAACCACCAAAGAGGTCGAGTCTCTTTTCAAAAGAGCAAAGGATGGGCACGAAGACCCTACTTAACGAATTATTAATTAATCCTTAGATTAATTAATAATGAATTAATGAACTAGTAGCTTTAGTCTAAGGAAGACTAAAGTGTTGGTGAAAGTCAAAAGGATCGACTTTGAGAATCAAGTCGGGCCTAAACTCAACTAAGGAAGAAGAGCAAGGTTGGACTATATTATCTTAGAATCACACTTGAGAGAGAGACAGAGAGTCATTGAGGCTTGAGAAACATTCAATCAAGCCATAAGAGGTGGGAAATGATTGGGAGAAGTGCCTTTTTATAGGTAAAAGGGGCTGCTCAGCGCGTCAAAATCGGTAAAGACCACCTCAAATTCGGTAGCTACTACCTCAAAATCGGTATCGGCCAGTCCTTCTTTGACAACCATGTTCGGTAACGATCTGGAGGTGGTCGGTACCATTTTGGGGACCCCCGGTACTAATCTAGGGGTCCTTGGTACCTATGCAGTCTGGTCTGATTTTTTGCGCTGTTTCGCTTCTGGATGCTAGTTTGAAGCCCAAACGATGTCTGATTGAGTTGATTCTTAATGCGTTAGAACCATGACGAAATTTCGTACATCTTGGTACCATGAATGGGCCCATGATGCCTTAGATCAGGCCTATTATGCCTTGGAACTTAAGGTGACGCTATCTTTAATTTGTGAACCTTTCCACTTCTAGGAGTTGGTTTGAGGTCCGAACGATGTCCAATTGAGCTGATTCTTGATGTGTTGGTGTGAATACTCAAATTTTGAGGCTCAAAAAGCCAGTTTTTCCGGACTGCAAACAGTTCGGCCAGACCAGAGGCCATTTTGGAAATTTACCGGAGGTATGCCAATATGGTACTTAAAACGTCTGGGACGTCACGAGGATCGCGGAACTGGTCCCAGAATATTTTTTGGAGGTCCGGAACTCCCGGAAAAGCCTCCGGAAAGTAAAACTAGAAAGTGCGCCGGCCGCTGCGGCGGCGGCGGCCCCCCTTCACGGCGGCGATAGCCACTCTCGCCGGCAGCGACAGCGGCTGCAGCCGCCCTCACCGGCAGCGGCGGCGGCCGGCCCCGGCGGATCGAGCCTCCGGGATCCGGCGGCCCAGGCCGCCGAAACAGTCCGTTTTGCCTATAAATTGGCCCCGAGGCCCTCAGTTTTACTCACTCAGTCTGTGTTGACGGACGCTCCTTCTCCCCTACGCTCCTTGCGATTCTTTTACTGCTTTTCTGCATTTTTTAATTTAGCTTTTATTGCTTTCTTGCTTTGATATTTGGCCACTTAAATTAAATTAATATTCCCCAAACGAGGAGCTTAATTCGGAGTTTTTTTCAAGCTGAAGCTAAGAAGTGGCCGTCGATTAAATTAGGTACATAAACTAAACTCTGCCTATTTAATTTTAGCACTTCATGCATGCTTCTCTTCTACTCTTAATTCTACAACTGCATAAATGCATTCAAATCATCAATTCGGCAAATAAATTGCCTCAATTAAATATAATTAAGCTTTAATGCCCGGTTAATCAATAATCGTGGTGTTAAGCTTAAATTCGACAATATTGGCTAAAGAACCTAGTTAATTAATAACTACGGTTTAATCGTCTTTATTTCGAACAACCCGGCTTAAGTCCAATTAATCAATAATTGTGGCTAAATAGCCTTCATTAAACACGTTTTTCTTGGCAATCAATTGCCTACATTACAAATCAATCAATCACTTTTGGTAAACAAATTGCCTATAAGTGAGATTAATCTTCTTTTTTTAGCGACAAATCGCTTAAATCAAAATTTTGGCTAAAAGCCTTCAAATAATCATTTTTGGTAAATAAATTGCCTTAAATCAATCAATTTTGGAGACAATCGCCCAATCATCAACTTTTGGCAATAAATTGCCTAAATCAACATTTTTGGCTAAAAGCCTTCAAATTAATCAATTTTTTTGGCTAAAAGCCTTAAAATCAAGCATTTTGGCGACAAACGTCCAATCAATCAATTTTTAGCAACAATTGCCTAAATCATTCTTTTTTTGGCTAAAAGCCTTAAATCAACATTTTTGGCAACAAATGCCTAATCAAATCAATCAATTTTCAGGCAAAATGCCTAAACAAAATGCACAAAGCATACACACACTCATGCATTAAGCATACCCATTCAAAGCCCTCTAAAAGAGGCCAATCGAACTATGTCGACTTTGATCTTCCATTCAAACGGAAGTACGTAGGCACGTTCGGGATTTAACCCCGGGCGGCAAGTCGAAATCACATAAACATTTTCATTGGTCCAATTACATCATCTTCCTTGCAAAGCATTCATTCATAGGTTAGTTCATCAGCATGACATAGTCTCGGGATCCACCTCGGGTTAGTAGACCAAGCCTTAAACATTGGGATAATTAATCTAGTAATTAGGTTAATTAAAATTGGAGTCAACTTAGGATTTTTTCCTAGTTTACCCTAAAATAATTAAACAATGTGGCAACTCATATATTCACGTGCATTTCTGCCCTTAGTAACATGCATTCATATGCCTATGCTATGATATTTTGGGGAGGGGTTCACAGTTGGAACCATGGAGGAATTTCCTACGTCTTGGTACTATGGGTGGGGCCCATTGTGCCTTAAGTTCAGCCTATTATACCTTGAAACCCAGAATTAAGCCTGCTCCCATGCCCCAGTGCTGAAATCATGGTCAACAAGCACCTTCTGCAAAGATTTCATAATTAATCAATACTATGTGGAATAATTCTACTAATTTATCTAAGGTGATATTTAATTTTTTTTATCCATTTTGTTCTTATTTATTACTTATGAATAGAAACACATGTAGCAAAAGTTAAAATATAATAGTCCTTATATAAGATAGATTAGTGATATCAAGTCGAAATATCACTTATGTAACGATCATTTGAGTCTTCCATACACTCTCTATGGATTCTTTATGTAGTCAATTCAATGAACTTATCATTATTAATAAATACTTATATATTAGTTATAGGTGTTTCATAAATACTTTAACCTATGAGAACAACTACTTTCTTTTATAAAGGAAAGAATATAATAGTTATAGGTATTTCATATATACTCATAATTATAATTTCCTTAGAAAAGTAATATAATCTCATAGACTTAATCTTTACTCAATTTCATTAATTGAATATTAAGATAAATAATGTATTTATTAATTACTAAAATCTATAATACATGAAATGTTAATGTCCACATGTAACCGTGTAATTGGCTACAGAGCTACATACACTAACATATATAAATAACTAATAGCTTCTAGTTGAATGTTATTAAAGCATTTCAAAAATTATATTCCAACTTTTAGCATATATAAATATGATATAATATTTGACGATTGTTTTGTCTAGTAAGCATAATTGAATTTTGAGCAACTATTCTCCTATTCTCAGGGTATCAAGATAAGATTTGCTATGGAGTTCACGAGCAAATAGGCCCTGAAAATATTCTTCAACTCCTATTCTCTTAAACAATTGTGGAGTTTGTTTAGTGATCAAACTGGATGCTGGCCCTATTTCAGCACTATATCTTGGAGCATAAAATGTTGCAATTGAGAGTCTTTCCTTTTCTGAATTCACTGTTGCTCTGTGCTCAATGCTACTGTAAGTCCCATTGGTTACAATCTGTATGTCATTCATAAGTGAAATAATTAAAGAACACGTAAATAAATTATGAGTCCTAGAAAATACTACCAATCATAGTAAAATACCTCTAAAATGTCCCCAATATTGATGATAAAGGCATTAGGGAAGGGCTTAACAGAAAGCCACTTATTGTCTTTCTTAATTTGGAGACCTTCTACTTCATTAACTTGAAGGAGGATTGTGAGACCAGAGGCATCTGAATGTGGTGTAAGACCAATGACTTTGTCCGGTTGAAGACATGGAGGGTAATAGTTCATCCTCATTGACTGATGTCCATCTTCAAAAATCTCTTTCATTTCATCTACCTCCATGTGTAGTGCTTTAGCCATATGTGCTAGAATAACCATGGCTAAATTTTTTACTGCCGTTGAATAAGTATCCAAGGTGTCTCTACAACAAGATAAGTTTCAACTGATTAGCTAATAGATTATCTAACTAAATGGAAACAACTAATTTAGTTTTGATAGGAAAAAGCTAAAAGTTTTTCTATTTGGTTCAATTTTTGAAAGATCTAAAAACCAAACTAATTTAACCTGAAAAATAGGTCAAAATCCGAAAAATTAAACCACACTAAACTGACTCTTTATATAGACAATTTGTTTTGGTTCAATTTTTCTTATAAAAAAAGTTTAGTTTATTTGTTTTTTATATTGGTTTGATTAGGTTGAATCAAATGCCTGCCCCAATTAGCTACAACAAGAAAAATAAAGAATGACAGAATATAGAAGATAAAGATGACCTCAAAGGAAGAGGGAAGTTTGGAAATAAATGGGGTTTTCTTGCATGAATTGGTTGGGTGACCATGAAGAAAAGATCACCCCAGTCAAGCTTTTGGTCCTCAGATACAACAAAGGCTTGCCCAAAACCCTCTACTTCTCCTGGATATTGCCAAAACTTTTTCTTTTCTTCCATTGAGAGATTGAACAAGTCCTTAACCTCCTTCTTTATCTTCTCTAGAAGTGAATATTCCACCTCATGGTTTACCAGCTGCAAAAAATGTTTGTCATGTTAGATTAATTATTTCACTATAGTTTGCTACTTTAAATCAAATTTATTATTTATCATTACATAAATTAATTTTATTATAATTTCTCAAACTTATAAATATTATTTGTAAAAATCATCTTATCACAAATGCTTGCTTAAAAACACTTTTTTTTTTTTTTTTTTTGAAAATCACAACGATATAAAAGATTTATTGACTTTACTAATTTGAATTCACACTGAATAGGTTCTCGAAGGGAATAAATGCTAACTACCAAATTTCAAGAGTGCTCCATATAGGCTCTATACCTAAATTCGGTACTTTTTCTCATTTAATATTAAAGAATTAAATTATTTCTTGTCTCTCTCTCATACATGAACCAAGTTTTATTTCAAAAAATAAAGAATTAAATTAAAAACTGTATTTATGATTTTTAATTGAATAATAAAAATAATATAGCCATAAGAAAAATTACTAAATGCACTACAATATATTACCCTTTTAATAAAAAGATCTATATATTGTTGAATCAGTTTCCACGAGTCAAATTTGACCATTCATATCTACTGGAAAAAAGAGAGATGCATCTATGAATAGTCAAAGCCACCAAACATGATAGGATATTTTGTGAGGGAAGAACGTGTTTTATATATGAAAAAAAATTTAATTTTCACCCTTTTTTTACCTTAATAATAAAATTAAAATATATGTTTATTTAATTCTTTAATTTCACGTTATTTAATTCCTTAAGCATAAATAAAACTCAGATATAGAATTATATTTATTACAAAAAATTATAAAAAGTTATAGCTCAATTCGTATACAATTTATATATTATCGTTTAATAATATATTTTCCACGAATAACCTTCAACATTTAGACTTTAGAAAAAATTGTATAAATAGCTATATAAAAATAGCTATTAACGTTTTAAGTTATCTAATGTCCTTCTTGTCATTAGATAACGTTTACTAATGTCCTTCTCGTCATTTTAAGTTATGTAATTTAAACCGCTATATAAATAGCTACATTGTTAGCTATAACGACTAACACCTAATATTCTCTAACAGATCCTAAATATTAAAACAATTAATATTGCCAAATAGATCTTAAATAACTTGTTAATTATCTAAGCAATAAATACTTATTTAGTGGAGATACCAAAAAGATAAGAATAAAATTAGAAGATATTAAAAAATATCTTCCATCCCATAACTCTTGGTTTAGTTTGGCATTCACACATATTAAAAAATATATAGTTATTATAACTACAATATACTTTTTTCTCAGGTTTGTTTTTAATATAAACTTATATTAATTATTAAATAATTCATGCTATTCTATTTTAATTAATTGGCTTGTATTAAATTAATTTTCAAACTAATCAAAATTTAATCCTTAAATCAAGAAGCAAGAAAAATAAAAGTTACAGATTCTATTATAATACATGGTTCTATTGATAAAAATGAAAAATAATAGGGACTAAATAAAAAACATAAAAATTAACTTTTTCTCTGAAAATAAGAAAATAATTTGAAACAAATGAAAAATAAATACTTAGAATTTTAGAATTTTAAAGGGATGATGGCGATGCCTTCATCCTATCCCAATCTATGATTGGAAGAGAATTTGGTTCTTTGTATTTGGCAGCCGAACATTTGCCTAAATATATAAATTTAGCTCAAGTCTTTTCACAAAAAATCTTGTGACATTCTTAATTTTTACTTTGACCAATTGAACATTTCAAATCATAAAAGTAGACTTATTAGAAATATTTTACTTGATTATTAAACACCTAAATTTATAAAATTAGATTGATTAAATAATTATTGAATAATTAAAAAATATAAAGATTATTATTTCAGAAGTTATATTAATCACATATCAATTAACATTTTGCATATAAAACAAAAAAAAAAAAAAAAACCTTAAAAAGATTGATATTTTTAGTATAGGGTATGAAATTATTTAAAAAAATAATAAAATTCAAAGTGTCGTGAGATCGACTCTAAAATTCAGAGCTCCATAAAATTTTTTTTTTCTAAGAGCTAAATTATATATTCTCCTACAGCATTATTTTATAACTTTTGGTTGCTATTACAGCTAGCATGAAATCTACTGGTGGTAGGCTTTGAAATATCTGTTGGTATTTGGTTTTTGTCTTTGTCATGAGATCAATTAAATCTTTTGTTCTTCCAGAAAGCTAAAAATAGATAATATAAATTTTTTTTATGGGCCCATAAGTGGTTGCAACCTCCATTTCTTTTGGTAGTCTCCTTTCACATAAGAAAAACAAATATCTATTATACATTTGCAACTAAATAAAAAATAAAAAAGCTTACTCTTTCTTTTTGTGAATTGGTAAAGACTCACTTTGAAAAACCTCATTATATATATATATATATATATATATATATATATATATATAATTCATATTAAAATTTTATCTTCATGATAGAAGGACTTTCATATATTATAATTATAAAGATCTCAAAGCAGTTAAATATTAATCCTAAATTTCTTTTTTCAACATTATCCAAAACATTTTTTTACAGTGTTCAGTAACATAACATTTGAAGTAACTTTTGAAGCTTAAAGTAGGCATTTTATAAAAGGTTAACTCCTCTAATATTTAGGGTCAGTTTAGTAAAATTAGTTTTTTTGGTAACTTTTAGTTGTTAGCTGTTTGAGTAGCTTTTTCATAAAATACTAAAAGTTAAACGTTATATGGATTAACTTTTTATACAACACTAACTTAACCTATAAAAGTTAGTTCAAACACTATATTACCAAACATTGTAAAAAATATAACATTTTAGTGTTTTGACTGGTCAAAATGCCAAAGACAGCTTAAAAAGTTCTTGCCGAACAAAACTTTAGATTTTACTGTTTTATGACAAGTTATTTAAACGGCTAAACCCTACTAAAACAACTAACAGCTACCAACATAACTAATTTTGACGAACATACCCCGTATATAGATTAGCATATAACTGAAGATAGTACAGTGATTGGTAAGCGATTGCAAATATGAATAATTGGTGTCTATTTACATATACCTGGAAGAAACCCCAGTGTCTGCAAGCATAGTGAAGTTTGTCCAATTCAGATTCCTGAGAGAGTAGCTTCTGCATATCAACAACTGGAATCTCCATAACTGAAACACCACTATCAGATTCCTGGCGTATGTATCTTGGAGGAATAACATCTGTTTGCACTTTAGCTAATTCCTGAACAGAAGGAACAATAAGAGAGCTCCCAAGATTCACCATTTTTGCTTCCATATCCTGCAATTTTATGTTATGTTTTGAGTAGGAGACAAAGTTGCTAATTTTTATGGAGTGGACACTGCAAAGAGTTAGGCAGCCACTATATATATATAAACCAAGACAAGATGTTACCATCGAAGCTATGTCAAAAAAACACACTTCTAGAAAATTGACTTTTTTTACACTAAAATAATGCAATCTCAAAATGAAAAATGTATATGGTTGAACTTGCAAGAATTATCTATGTGGATCATAGTGATTGTTGATATTTTATCCAAATCTTTTTCATGGTGAGATGCTGATGATGAGATGATGATGTTTCATTTTTTATTTTTTGAAAGTCAAAATCTATTAAGAAGCTTCTTAAATTTTTAATTTGAAATATTCTTTTTAATTTTTGTCAAACTTAGAAACATTTTTAACGAAAATATTTTAGGATATAGATAAAAAAAAAGAAAATATATTCTTTTTTTTATATTTGTATGATTTGATTGGACATATTTTTTAAAAATAAATTTGCAAATAAAATATATATAATATTTTATTTAGGAGAGATAAAAAAAGAAGAAAAAAGTATATTATTTTTATTAATATTTTTTCTTTATATTTATAAGATTTCATTGGATATATTTTTTGAAAAAGTAAATTTTCAAAGAAAAATTTACATAATAAAATTGATAAATAGTTGAAAATTTTAATTTAAAAAATATATATAATATTTTATTCATATATTTACATCTATATACATTGAAATATTTTTTCGTTAGGTGAGTTTTAAAAGAGTTTTATTCTTAATAATAATTTTTTATTTTCTTTTTCGTTACTGAATAATTTGTAACTATTATTATTTTAATTTAGTAAGAGATTTATATCCCCTTACAATAAATAGATGGTTTGTGGATGATTAAGCATTTTTAATTTTCTTGGTTTTTTTCTCTTATATCCTAAATTTGTTTAATTTAAAAGAAAATAGTGTTTAAGAAACTGAAAAAAAAATTAGAATTATATAGTTTTGTTTGGGTCACTTTTTGGGGTTTCAAGAATTTGTGTATATGTGCATATATTCTTTTCTTTTATACATTAGGTAAATAATACTGCTACTGTAGCCAAAGTGATTTCCATTATCCTTATCTTATTTTTTTTCTTTTCCTAACAGTAAAAAATAATTCATTATTATTTTTCATTATAGTTGTATATTGATATTAATTTGGGGTTGAAAGCAGGGTTGGAGATTAAATGATAGCTTAATTTTATTTTTGGACACCTATTAGGATTTTTAAAATATGCATTTATAAATTAGGGATTAAAGGATTAAGTACATAAGAAATAGCATTGTAAGTAGTTTGTACGGCAAAGTGTAATACAAATTAACCACTTGTATTTATTTTAATCTAAATAAACCTTATACTTTAATATTATATAGATAAAAAAATGAGTATATAACGAGTATAGTCAACTTGCAATTTACGTCACACAAAAGACTAGTCTAATAAAAAGTAAGATATTATAACTAAAATCATAATTTTCAACCCAAGAAAGTATATATGAGTATTCAACCACATAGAATATATTAATTACTAATTAGGGTTAGGGTTAAAATATACTATTAAATTACATAGTTTTACAATTAAATATAAGTTTTCTTAAAAATATGAAAAACTAAAGATGTTTTGCTATAATCTTTAATTTAATATTTTATTTTAAAATATATAATTACAAACTAAAGAATAATAAAATAAAAATCGGTATATGAAACTTTATTGTTTGTTTCTGTTCCATATTCCATATATCAATATTTTAAAAATAACATTCCACTTTAAATTCTATATTCTAAAATTTCATTCCAAATTAACATTTAATATGGATCGGAACACTAATATTTAAGATTCAAAATTTTGGTACGTTATAAATAAAATAAAAAGCCTTAAAGAAACATAAAGTAAATGAAGCAAGTAAATAAAGTAAAATAAAGAAGTATTGTCTCTAGCCTCTTGATGAAGATTCTAAAACAATCACACAGTTCCCAATCCAAAAATAAAGAAGAAAGAAAAAAAAAAGAGTTTTTGGTTGGTACCCGAAATTTAGAAAGTCAAGCATACCTATTTATCCCTTTGAATGTGAATAAGGACCAAGTAGATTTTCTCATTATTAGATGGAGTTGGTTGATTTTAATTTCAAAAAGTGCATTGTTAACTTTCGATTATCATGTTTTAGACATCAATTTTCCCTTTTCATGAAAAATGTCAATTTTGGTATTAATTCGCTAGTCTTAGGATTCAAAATGGTTTTGTCTTTAATTAGCTAGTTTAAAAAAAAAAAAAAAAAAAAGACTTTTAGTAGCCTATTTAGAAGAAGAGATCAAGACTTTCTCTCTCTTCATTGCCGCATTAAAGAATGGGAAAAGGAGATTACGGCCAAATATAAACTAACAAGTTAGGAGGCGTTGAACGCTGCCTTGGCCTGACCATTTCTCAATCGGATAGTGAGATCGGGCGATCGAGGGAAAGCCAAGATGAGGAATTTCTTTTTTGGTTTCATTATGTGTTCTCTCTCTTTGATGATTGGATTGAATGAGTTTGGTTAAAATGAATCTCATTTGATTCAAAAGCCTAGTTAAGGGCCCGTTTAATTTAGAGCTTATTCGGCAATACTAGTTGATTTAGTAGTTATTAGCTATTATAATAATTGTTAGCTATTCTATTAGTTGTTAATCTTTTAACTATTAGCTTTTATCTGGTAGTTATTTATATAGTGGTTTAAATAAGAAAGATTCGGTAAAAATAATTGTTTAATTAGTTGTTTAACTTAAAATGACAAAAAATGACATTAATTATTTAATTAACTGAATTCAGAAAAAAATGAGTATAATTGTCAAAAAAAAATTTAATTAATTTTTATGAAATGCTAAACTTTAAGGTGTTTAATGTTTGATAAAAAGTTCTCTCAACCTCTAAACAAATACTATATTACTGAACGATATAATTAATAGAATGTTTTGACCTAATCAATTGTTGTTGATCAGAGCCTTAGCTATTCATACAAGAGGATAGCTGATACGGTTGCTAATAGTTGATGGCTCGTAGCATTTAACTAATGAATGTGGGTGTTTCGTACAATTTTGATAGAGGTTGTTGTTTCATGTATAATATTAACAAAATTTATAGTTATAGAGATAAATAGAAACAATTTGTCTACGCCTGGTACGTGGAATGACTCGTACAATAAACCAATTGTGAATTATCATATAAAATTAATCAAAAACTGCTAATACACGCTAATGTCTAAATTTAAAAAAAAAAAGTCTAAATTTTTTATTATTTGATTGGAATACGGAGAATTAGTTAAGAGCATTAAAATTTTTATTTTATAAAACTATAAAAAATATATAGAATTTTTATATTGTAAAATTTGTTATTAAATAGGAGAAAAAATACATAAAAATAATATAATTTTACTTTTTGATCCCAAAAATTTGAAAATCTATAAATTTGTATAATTTTATATTTAATAAGTAGAATTTTACTAATTTAAGTATTCAATATATGTAATTTTAATAGTTAAATAGTTTAATAAATCAATAAAAAAAATTGAGGGTATTGACCCCCTGCTCATGGTCATAACATACAATGCAGTGAATGATAGAGCTTAGCAGTTGACTTTTCTGTATTTTGATTTTAAGGAAAACAAAACAAATCTAGAAGTTGACCCTCTAAATAAATCACAGAGGCCAAGGTGTAGCTCAACCTCTATTCCTCTAAGCATCATCATATAGTCTATAGATCATGACAAGTTCTTCACCAATGCAAATTGTACCGCAACTTTGAAAATTCAAAATGACTATTAAATTTATAAAAGGAAAAACCCACGGGAGAAAATAATGTAGATTTTAATTCTAGAAAATTCAATTCTATAGAATTGAACATAATTATACTAAATTCTAAAAAAATAAATAGAATTTCCAAATGAATTCCACAAAATTAAGCAATTGAACTTATTTTAACAAAACTACTATTCTCCTTCTACAAAGTCAATTTCATAATTTCTTTTTATTTATTTAACTTATTTTTTTTATGATCAAAACCATTTAAAAAATTTATTTTTTCAGAAAAATATTTTCTTATTGTTTGCGTTTTTTTATTTTAATATTTTCATCTTTTATTTTAATATTTTTTTGCATTTTTTTTACCATTGGGAAGAGAGATTCAAGTTAAATATACTTTATCACTAAATTAAATGCAATAATTTTAATTGTATTATTTTTGTTTTATACTCTCTCTATCCCAAAAAGACTACTTTCTATTTTCACACAGAAGAAAGCAGCAATTATTATATTCCCTCTGTTCTCTTTATTTAGAGAAAATAAAAAAAAGCCCCTCTCTTTAATATGCCCTTCATTTCTTCATTAATTATGGGAACAATAGTTTACACAAAAGTCAATCCCAAGAATTACATTTATTACCTACTTGTATTATTTGGGCGTCACTTCCAATCTTCTTTATTAATTCTATCACACTTTATTAGAATAGGGATGTTTTACATAATATGTGGCCAAAAATGAAAAAAATTTTGGAGTCAAATTAAAAGCCAAATTTTGAACTTATTCATTGAAGGCCATAAATTTTCAAAATTTTCGGCGAAAATAAAGGAGAAAAGACCTAAATTTTAACTCTAACTTGTTTAAACTTCAATAGTTTTTCAATTCAAATTCAAAATTAAAAACAAAATTTGATTTTTCCAAATTTAAATGGAATTTAGAAAGTGGTGCCCAAATGCAATACATTGTGGCCAAAATGAAATAGAATTTGGAGCAAAATTTTTTGAGTTTACAATCAAACTTGTTGACTTCTAAACTTTGGCTACACATAAATGAAATCACAATTAATAATCTGATTTAAGGAAAGTCTATTTACTTTTCGATAACATTTAAATTAGTCACACTATATCCAGAAACAGCCACAAAGTGACTTATAAAAGTTAACAACTGTTAGCTAACATAGAGAAACAAAAACTATTGGAAAAGTGCATAAATACTAAAAACAAAAGGCCATGAAGTGTACAACCATTATAAGTGGGTTAAGTATAACCATTATAAGGATTTGAAAAAATGCGCAACTAATAATAACAACACCACAAAATGGCTTACAGAAGTGTACAACTAATAATAACAAGGCAACAAAATGGCTTGCAGAAAGTAAAAACTGTTACCTAACACAGAAAACAATAACTATTGAAATAGTGCACAACTAATAATAACAAGGCCACAAAATGACTTACAGATGTTCACAACCATTAACTAACATAGAGAAACAAAAACCATTAAAAAATTGCATGAGTACTAAAAACAAAAGGCCACTAAGTGTGCAACCATTATAAGTGAGTTACAAAAGAGTACAACTCTTATAAAGATTTGAAAAAGTGTACAATTAATAATAACAAGCCACAAAATGGCTTACAAAAGTTTACAACCGTTACCTAAAACAGAAATAATAATTATTGAAAAAGTGCACAACTAATAATTATAAGGCCACATAATGGCTTAAAAGTGCACGACTAATAATAAAAAAGCTACAAAGTGGCTTACAGAAGTTAACAACCGTTAATTAATACAGAGAAACAAAAACCATTGAAAAAGTGCACTAGTATTAAAAACAGAAGGCCACTAAGTGTACAACCATTATAAGTGGGTTATAAGAGTGTACAACCATTATAAGGATTTGAAAAGTGCACAACGAATAATGAAACCAGACCCAAGAAGCGCATCGGGCCCGCCCAGTGCACTTTTTGGTGCTGACTCATTTTGTGTGCCACCCAGTCCAATTTAATAAAACTGGGCCCGACCCTATTTTGGGGCCCACCAGTGGCATTTTCCACATCAGCCCTAAAATGGGGCCACACACCCCCCATTTTCCTATAAATAGGGTATTGGGGAGTGTGCCAAAAGAGGATTTTTTTTGGATATTTTGGGGAAACTCTTACTTTCTTACTCAACTTAAGAATGAAAGAAAACTTATGATTCTCTTTGATCTAAGTTGTGATTTATTGATTCTCAATCATCTAAACCTTTAAGGATCCATTAAAAATCCTAGAAACACATTGATATAACCTCAAACTCGGATTGTTGGAAAGAACACTCAACTCTTAGGTTTCTCTATCCATTCTTACAAAAAACTTTGAGAAAATCTCCAAAAGGCAGTTCCTGAGAGTCTTTCATTCATTTCTTCATCTTTTTTCTTTTTTTATTTTGGGTGTTTAAGCACCATTTCCAAGTCTGGTTATGAGGAAAATCGGGGATCAACCAAAAGGGGTCTTTCGTGCTGCTGTGGCACTCTGGTAACTGCAATGGCATAAGCCACTACGTGTGGCGTGTGCCACAAGCAAGTGGCTCGCGCCACTTCATCCTAGTTTGCCCCTGTTTGCTCTGTTTTAGTTTTGCGACCCTCATAATTAGGGAAAGGCCTAGCGCCACTGTGTGTGTGCACGCTACACCCTTGTGGCACATGTCACTTTGCCTATGGCGTCAGGCACTTCAATTCAGAGGACCAGAATACTAATAATCAATAAAATGGTCCCGATTCAAATATCCAGTGCAAAGCTCCAACCTTAATTGGTTTGGGATTCATTTTTGTCCACAAATGGATCTAATAAACATCAATAAATAAGATTTTGAGTAGTGATTGGTATTTTTGTTCATCATTTATAAAGAACATCAATATCATGAACTCTAATCTTGTTCAAACCTTTAAATTATTGCCTTTTAATTCATGTCCTTTACTTTCAAGCACTTTTAATATTCTGTCCTTTAAATTTATGCCTTTTATTCATTGTATTATAACTTTTGTGGCATTAACCCATTATTTACTAACTTTTTAACATGAACATCTATCATTTAAAGTATGACTTAGATGAATGGATGTGTTTTATGGCTCTGAATGTATGACTTAATTCTGTGAATGGTATTCTTATAATGTTTATGTTGTATGGATGTTTCTTATTTGCCTTGTTTTAATGTTGTATATTGGCTAGATGTAAGAGACCTTAATGGGTCTCATTTATGGCTTGTATGTAAATTAATTAAGGGAAATTGGGAAATTTGGAGGGATTAATGGGTATAATGTATTTTAGGACTTGGTTTGTACTCTTTTCTCCTCACCCCCTTCTTTGGATGCTTTGTTTTATACTTTATGTGTTTTATTAATTTGCACGATTGATATGATTTTCAAAATTGTATCAAAAAGTATTTTACACCTCAAATTTTAGTTAATTGTATTATTGAATAATAGTGAATTAATGGACAACGAGGAGACCAATGTAACCGGGCGAAATGAGTGTCTAAAACCTTCCCATTTTGTACCCAACTCCCGAACCCTATCTCTGGTTTAAAATCGAGTTAGTCGATTCCCAAGAAACAACTAATTCGAGAATTTTCCCTAATAAGGGTGGCGACTCTAAAAAAATTAAACTCTTACCAAAGTAATAGACCTTTTTTTTCCGAGGATCAATGAATGGGCTAAATAAAGAAAACCGATTTATTAAATAAAATAAATGAAGCCCAATTGGGTTCTCTCCTCCTTTTTGGAAAAATCTCATGTTCTCAGCCTGGCGACTACGCTAGGGATCAGACCCAGAGTCTATGGTTTTCGGTTTTGGGTTTGATTAGAGAGTTGACTCCAAAAGTTGTCCACTTATTTACAATCTTTAATAATACTATTAACTCTAAATTGAGTTTACTTTTTGTACTTATAAATGTCATTCATGCATTTATCTCTTCTTAATCTCATTTCTACCTAAACCCTAAAGGTGATATTGGGGGTTGTGGTCCTTTCACTCTACTCGACTGTTGGGATTCACCAATAATATACACCAGCCATAAGTCAAGTACGTTTTTGGTATATGAAAAGAATTGGCATAATCTTCTATCACCATTTGCTTAGACCCAAAGTAAAATGGGAGAAAATAACCAATTCTCACTTATGGAACCCAAGATTTAATAAACCCGACCAAAGCTCATATACTTGACCCTAGTTCCTTTGTGTAGGAATTACCTTAATAAATAATGATTGTTTCATTCATACAATAAATGCAAGAGGTATGAGTCTAAAATCCCATGATGGTTTATGGGCCCAACCAATATGTCCTAGGGTTTTAAAAAGACCTTCGACCTTGAATTGTGTGTGGAAGACATAAGAGTGGAGATCATGCATTTCCTAACTCTCGTTCCCTTTTGTTTGTATATATTTGCTATGATTGTGTTGTGCTTTATTTATGCATCACTTAACTTGTTTTGTTATTGCCTATGATTGTGTTGTGCTTTATTTATGCATCACTTAACTTGTTTTGTTATTGCCATATAGGTATATTATATTATGGCTCGATCCTAATGTTTGAAGCGCCAAAGGGCGAAGGACTTAAGAGAAGTGCTAGAAGCAAAATGAGCTAAATGAGCTCTTTCCAATGGTGACTACAAGGCCAAAGCCCAAGTACCTAAGAGGGAAGCCCCTCCGTTTCCAATACAAACAAAGAAGACCAATTAGAAGAGGCTCATCAACTTTTGCTTGAAATAAAGCAAGCACAACTCAAGGCCAAGACTCTCTTCCAAGGTGTGGAGGCGCATTTCACGCTCATGCACAATATCGCCAACCGCCTTGTGGAAATTGGACACTTCACTCTAGAGGATGCTAGACCATATCAAACCTCTTAGGCTTTGAGTTTCAATGTTGTAAAAATATGTAGTTAGGGCTAAAAGAACTATCAATGTAAAAAGTCAACTTTTGGAAAGTAATGAAAATTGAAAATGACTTTACTTTTAGCCAAATATTGCTAATGCGAAAAAAAAAAGAAGAGAAAAGAAAAAATCTAAAATGTATGTAAATAAAGAACCCTGCTCAAGTACTATCATACTTGAGGCAAAAAGAAAGGGATACAAAAATAATAAGCAAAAGGTCATTATAAGCATTTGGCTATAAAGTAGGGCACGTTTTGATCCTATCAATTCTCAAAAGCCCTTCTCTAATCTTGGTCTCGAGTAGTCGTGATAGAGCCATGATGGAATATAACATTAGTTGCATTTCATGACACCGTGATTGTGTGATTGCATTTTTATATTTCATACCATATTCATGCATCCACGCATACATGCGTCTGTGTTTTCTAACATTTGTTCTATGCAGTCAAGATAGTGCCTCAAAAGGAAAAAGCTCCTCAAAAGATCAATTGGTTAAGAGTAGAAAATCGCTTGGTTAGAGTTGAAGAACCTTCAACCCCCTCCGACTTGCCTGATTCAGTTCCCATAAGTTTTTTAGACTCCCGCACTTAAATTGAGAGCTTTCCAATTCAAGATGATTTATCAGTTTCAGCTTCTACCTCTGTTGATAATATGGGTGAGCCTAGTATTTCTATCTCGGATATTGAGAAGATGGTTGAGAAGATAGTAGCATATAGGCTAGAAAAGCTGTTACGGTTGGATAAGGGTAAAGAGCATGTCATAATAGAAGATGATGAGGCTAAGGGCGAATCTGATAGAAAGGAGCAAGTATATGACACTTGGCAAGATAAGGAATTCTTTACTAATAAAATGCATGCAAAGAAGATCGAGCCCGAGCCAGTTGTTTTAGAAAAGTTTGGGAAGTTAGACGAGAAACTAGAGAAGCTTCACGTCTTCATGAAATCGAAAGGGATGGACCAATATGTAGACATCGATGATGATGATGATGAGGAGCTTGAGCTGAAGAACATCGTTCCTCTAACCTATAAGATGCCTAAAGTGTCAAAATATGATGGCATAGGTGATCCCAATGTGCATGTCATGCAGTATAAGGCTGTGATGGAGTTGGCGGGTCTGCCGTTGAGAGAGATTCTTAAGATGTTCCCTATGTCCTTGACCGGGTCTGCTCAGACATGGTATTACAATTTAAAGAAAAAGGTGAGAAGGGACTGGAATGAGCTCACCACGGTTTTCATAAAAGAATATGCTTACAAGCTTCAGATGAGCATCAACTTGAGCGATTTGGAAGCTACTATCCAGAAAAATGACGAGACCTTTATCGATTATATGGCTAGATGGAGGGCCAAGGTCACGTAAATGAGAAACCATCCTGATACCAAGGAGCCGATTAAGATCTTTATTAAAAGAACCCTGCCAGCTTTTCGCGAGAAACTGTATTACATGCCCTTAACTGAGTTTTCATAAGTGTATGAGGTTGGGATCGCTATAGAAGATAAAATAAGAGAAGATAAGAAATATGGGAACCGTTTTGGGAATTTCAACAAATCTGGTTTCTAAGGGTTGAGTTCATCTGGAAAGACCCCGAGCTCGAACAAGGGCACAATAACAACTACCCTAGATTTGAGGGCCACTGGTATGCAATGAAGGAGATTCTCCAACTTTGGTACTCCTCTCTTTAAAACGTTTGAGAAGGTGAAGTCAGCGGCTCTATTGTGACCATTAGCACCGAGACCTCCTTCAATGCCTTTGCCAAAGGGCTTTGACTGCAATGCTTACTGTCATTTTCACCAAGACAACGATCACACTATCAACCAATGCCTTCGGTTGAGACACGAGATTCAGAATCTAATTGCTGAAGGGAAGGCAACAAACCTGGAGAAATCAAGGCCAAGCACAAGAACCAATCCATTGCCAAAATTTTCCTCTGTGCTATCTCCTAAAAATCTCTACATGGTTGAGTCTGGCAAGACTTCTGAGGAGGTAATGGCCAATTTTGAAGAGAAAGAGGAAGAAAGAGAGAGGGAACAACTATTGGAATAAATCTTTGTGATGGTTTTGAATGTATGGGACAATAGTGATGAGGAATGGTTCAATCAGAATGATATTTGGGTAGAAAGCTAGGATGATTGGTAGTGAATCTCGTTACTCTCAATGTTTGGAGTAGCGAGGAGGGGGAAGAAGCAAAGACAGTGAATCATATGCCATAGTGGTCGAGTGTACTAGCCAGACATAATTAAGCTAAGGGAGGAAAATGAGAAAGTTAGCCATCGGTTGTGCCGAAGAAAGAGTCCAAAGATGACGCACTAATAAAACTGCTAAAAAGAACCCATGTGAATGTGAGCATATGGGACCTGCTCACCTCTTCCAAGAAACACCGAGAGGCATTGCTTAAACCCATGGTCGAGATTCTGGTCTCGTCATCCATTTCTACTGCTGATTTTGTGGGGTTGGTTTAGCATAATCCCCTTACAATCACTTTTTCAGATGACGAGCTTCCTCCTAAAGGAAGGAATCACACCAAGGCTCTGTTCATAAAAGCATAAGTGAGAGGCAAGATAACGGAAAATGTCATGATTGATGATGGGTCAGCTTTGAATGTTTGTCCATTGAAGCTTATGTCAAAGTTCAAATTGGAAGTGTCTAATCTAGAGCCTTTTGATGTTGTCATTCGAGCTTATGATGACTCTAAGAGACAAGTAGAGGGTATGTTCAAGGCAGTTGTTAAAGTGGGGCCGATTAAAAAGGAGACTGAATTCATTGTGATAGACATTTCTCCAACTTTTGCCTTACTACTTGGGCACCGATGGTACCATTCTTTGGGAGGTGTGCCACCTACGCTACACTAGAAGATTAAATTTTCATTCAATGGTGAGGTCATCACCATTCCTGTTGCTAGTGAGAGAAGTGTAGCCACACTGAATATCGATAAGTAAGTCATTCTCCCATGGACTGGCTTTCAAATTACAGTTCTAAGCACTGACATGGGGCCCGTTGTCTCCAACATCAAGAAGAAAATGAACTTTGACAAAGGAAAAGGACTTGGAAAGACCCAAAGGGCATTATAGAATTATCAAAAATTCACACCTAGAGGAACCGCCTAGGCTTGGGCTTTAAGCATGGAAGCACATCGAAGAAAACATTCGGCTGGTTGGACATGGATGGACGTTTCATCCGTTTGAGTGAGCATTCCTCTCCGCGTTTGCCAATAGAGCAATTTGAGCATAATAGGAAAACATACCCAGGCCTAGAGATCTTTGTTGATGTTATCAAAGTCCTGGAGTTTGAGCCCAGAGTATGAAAACTTGAGAAAGATAAGGAAGAAAAGAAAGAACAAGAAGAAGAGAGGGTTGAGGGGCCAAAGGTGGCCAGGGAAAAGGACAAGAAGGAGCAGCAAGTTGCTCAACTAGTGGAAGGAGAAGGGAATAAGAAGGCAACTGCCAAAGAAGAAGATGAGGACCCTGCGGATCAAGTGCTAAAGGTGATCCGGGCTTGTATTGAAGAAAGCTTTGAAGAAGCTGATACACCTTATAATGTTGTGATTTCTATTAGTGATGAATCTGAGTGTAATGAACTCTTAATGCTTTTTAATGAAATGAACTTTAATTTTGCTTACTTGTTTGATGTTTTTCCTGATGGTTCCATTCATCGAATAGATAAGCTCATGCACATATCTGACATTAACTCATCATGATGCTTGAATTTAATATTAGCAGAAAAGATAATCCATAGATTTTATCAATTGGGCCAAACCTAACGCTAGAGTTAAACACAAAATTTCAAAGTCTACTCATGGATAAAAAGGAAGCTTTCACATGGAGCTATAAAGACATGCCGGGAATAGATAGGTTGATAGCCGAGCACACGATTCCATTGTATCCTGGAGCCAAGCTAGTGACACAGAAGAGAAGAAGGTTAAGACCAGAATGGGCCAAGAAAATTAAAGAGGAAGCGACCAAGCAGATCGAAAAGGGACTTTTAGAAGTGATTCATTTTCTAGAATGGTTGGCAAATGTAGTCCTAGTTCCCAAGAAAGGCGGACGGCTCAGAATGTGAATGGATTAAAGAGATTTGAATAACGCATTACCAAAAGATGATTTTCCTCTTCCTCATATTGATATCCTGATAGACAGCGCAACAATGACGGGATGCTACTCCATTATGGATGGATTTGCAGGGTATAATCAGATTCTCATGGCATTGTTAGACAAAGCTAAGACAACTTTCATCATAGAGTTCGGAACTTTCTGCTACCGAGTAATGCTATTTGGCTTAAAGAATGCCGGGGCTAGTTATCAAAGGATGGCTACCACATTATTCCATGACATGATCCATCAAGAACTAGAGGTTTATATTGATGATATAATTGGCATGATGAAGACACCAAAAGAGCATCCAATGGCCCTAGAGTGGTTCATGGACAAAGTAATCAAATACAAGCTACAGTTGAACCCGAAGAAGTGTGTATTCAGGGTAACCTCGGGAAAAGTGCTAGGATCCATAGTAGGACTGAAAGGAATAGAGATCGATCCAGACAAGATTAAGGCGATACAAGAAATGGAGCTGCCTAGGACAGAGAAGTAAGTCAGAAGCTTTCTAGGTAAGATTCAATATATCAGCAGGTTTATATCAAAGTTGTCCATAGTATGTGATCCAATCTTCAAGCTGTTAAGGAAAGATCAACTAGTAAAGTGGAACGATCACTGCCATATAGCTTTCGACAAAATTAAGGAATATTTGTCAAGTCCCTCAATTTTATGCCCACCAAAACCAGGGAAACCCCTAATTTTATACTTGACAGTGGAAGATGCTAGAATTGGAGCCATGTTAGCACAAGTTGATGAAGCAAGTGTTGAGAAGGCAATGTACTACTTTAGCAAAAAGCTTCTTCCAAATGAACAAAAATATAACTTGATTGAAAGAACCTGTTTAGCAATGGTATGGGCAACTGGAAAACTTCGATACTACTTTCAATCTTATAAGGTGATAGCAGTATCAAGGATGGATCGAGTCAAATACTTGTATGGAACACCAGCACAAGTGGGGAAACTAGCAAGATGGTTAATCCTGTCATCAGAATTTGATATTGAGTATGCCACGAATAAAACCGTCAAAGGACGAGCAGTTGCAAACTTTTTAGCAGCACATCCAATTGAAGACAATGAGCAATGGGAAATTGATTTTCCCGATGACATCTGAACTTGATAGAGAAGAGAGGATGGAAGCTCTACTTTGATTGCTCAACTCATAGCAAAAGAGCTAGAGTAGGCGTCTTATTAGAATCTCCAAAAGGAGAAGTTTTGCCGATGTTGAAGAGATTATAGTTTGCGGTTACGAATAACATGGTAGAATATGAAGCCTGCCTATTTTGGTTAGAAGCTCTATTTGCCATTAAAGTTGAAGAAGTTGAAGTAATTGGTGATTTAAAAATGGTAATCGAGCACGCTAATGAAAATTAGGAAGACAAGGTGTGAACCCTCCCACGAATAGCAAAGTTGTGCTAGAACGAGGTATGCTCACATGTGTGTTTTATGAAGTCGCCACCTAGTTTATTTTTATAAGGGAAAACTAAGAAAGAACCCTAAATGACTCCAATTTTAATTAACCTAAGTCTAGGTTAACTATCCCAAAGTGTAAGGCACAATCTACGAACCCGAGGTGGATCCCGAGACTATGTCATGCTGATTAACTAACCTAAGTGTGAATGCTTTGCAAGGTAAATGATGGAATTGGATCAGTAAAGTGTTTTGATGATTTCGACTTGCCGCTTGGGGTTAAATCCCGAACGTGCCTACGTACTCTCGTTTGAATGAGAGATCAAAGCCGACGTAGTTCGATAAAGTCTATTCAAAGGCGTTTTGAAGGGGAATGCTTTATGCATGAGTGTGTGTATGCTTCGTGCATTTTTTGAGGCATTTTGCCAAAGATTGATTGCTTTGTTGCTTTAGGCATTTGTTGCCGAAAGGTGTTTGATTGGGCAATTTATTGCCAAAAATTGATGTTTGGGCTATTTATCGCCAAAATAATTGATTAAGGCATTTGCGCCAAAAGTTGGGCAGTTCGTTGCCAAAAATTGGTTAGGCGATTTGTCGCCAAAAATGATTAAGGCGTTTGTGCTAAAAAGGGTTTTGTTGGGCGATTTGTCGCCAAAAAAAGGTGGTTATTTTAGTTATAGGCAATTTGTTGCCAAAAAAAAAATGTGATTGATTGAGGCTTTTAGCCACAATTATTGATTAATTGGACTTTTAGCCGAACTGTTCGAAATAAAGGCAAATACACCGTAGTTATTAATTAACTAGGTACTTTAGCCAATATGTTTGAAGTTTAGCATTAATACCACGATTATTGATTAAGCAGGCATTTTAGCCTCAACTTATTTACTTAAGGCAGTTTGCTGCCAAAATGATGATGGTGTGAATGCAGTTGTTTAATTAGAATTAGGAGTAGAAGAGAATATGCACAAAATGCTGAAATTAAATAGGCAGGGTTTCGTTATTACCTGAGTTAATCGGCGGCCGCTTCTTAGCTTCAGCTTGAAAATTCCAGGTTAAGCTCCTCGTTTGGGGAATATTAATTAAAATTAATTTAATTAAGTGACCAAATATCACAACAGCAGAGTAATAAAAGCCTACACTAAATGCAGAAAAGCAGTAAAAGAACCGCAAGGAGCGTAGGAGAGAAGAGAGCGTCCGTCAACATAGACTGAGTCCCAAAAATAGTTGACTCGGGGCTATTTTTATAGGAAAAACCAGTCTGGAGGGCTGGCGCCGCCGCCGTGGACGGCGGGCGCCGCCGCCCTATTTGCTAGTTTTCCGTTCCGGAGGCTTTTCGGGAGTTCCGTACCTCCAAAAAAAATATTCCGGGACCAGTTCTGCGATCCTCGTAATTTTTCGGACGTTTCTAGTACCATATTGGCATACTTTTGGTGAACTTTTCGAATGGCCTCCGGCCCGGCCGGACTGTTTGCAGTCCGGGAAAACAGGCTTTTTGAGCTTCAAAATTTGAGTATTCACAGTTGCCCCTCACCGGCAACCATAAAAATGATTTATGGGAGTCGGTGGTTGTCTGAAAAGCAAATTTTGAAGGTGAAAATCAGACGCGTCTAGAAAACCCGCCTTTTGGCTATTTTCCTTATAAATAGCTTAAAATTTCACTTTTACATTCATTCTTAACTTTCAAACTCAAAGATTTCTCTCAAATCCTCTCAACTTCCTCATCATTTTCCTCCATGACTTCTTCGGGTCACAGCAGCGACGAGGATTTTCTGGAGTCCTTGGGAATTTCCCTAGACACCGATCTTACAGCGGACGCAGACACCCACACTTCTGTGACTGGCATCTATGCCCAGGTAAGTTTACTTTTACTCTCTTTTTTTTTTTTTTTTTTTTTTTTTTTTTTTTTTTTTTTGCATCTTACTGTTTTGTTAGCATGCATGCTAGGGTAGAACTAAGATATTATCCTTAGTAAGGAACCAAGGAATAACTCTTAGATTGCTTTACCTTTTAGGACCCGTACATTAAATTGGATGTGGGTGAGACCTCCGCGATCGAAATTCCAATCGAGATATTCGACCACAACAACCCAGTTGGAGCGATCATTGGCCCGTCCCATCTGGACTACCTGAGGCATTTTGACGTGGGTCAGAGCAGCCACAAAGAACTACTGGGTGCTTTGGCCGAGAGATGGTGGGACACCACCAATACCTTCCACTTTTCTTGGGGCGAGTTGACAATGACCCCCATAGACTTTTCTGTGATCTCTGGGATCCCCTTTGGCACCCGGGCGATCGAGTTGTATAATGACTGGAGGACAGAGATCTCCCCGGACCGGATGGTGGAGCTGATTGGGATAGACCTGCCTCGGATTATCGGGCCTAGTTCTTCCACACCAATTTTGAGCGTTTCCAGACGCTGGCTGTCCCTCCAAGCCCCTGAGATATATGCTAGATTTAGACAGGGAGACCTGACGGCTACCCAGGTGGCCAGATTCACATTGCTGCTACTTTTTGCTTCGACCTTTTGGTCCAACAGGAAGGAAAAATTCAATCCTTCCATTTTGAAAAGCTTGGAAGATCTGGCCCACCTTCGGGAGTATGACTGGGCCGGGGCTATTTTGAGCCGCATGTATGACGACATGTGCGACCTGAGCCGGCACCACTGTAAAGTCAGTGGGACTTACTACTTTTGGGAGGTAATGTAAAGAACATTCCCCTTTTTGTGTCTTTCTGTTTGTCATTCTTGATTTTTCCTCATTGATTCTTTTTTGTCTTTTTTGCAGACTTGGGCATTCGAGTACTTCCCATATACCCTCCCGGAGCTCATTCGTGCTGATCTTGGGCTGGGACTAGCACCTTTGGCCTGGAGATGGTACCGGTCAAACCTTCATACCATTCGGCGCAAAAAATCGCTGAGGGATCTAAGGACCTTTTTTGACACTTGCACTCTTGAGCAGGTAAGTGCTTAGCAATTCTTAAATATGTTAAATAAAAAGGATTTATTAACACACTTGCATCTTTCATAGGTTGAGGTGGGGGCGATGACTGCCCGTCTACAGAGTTGGATTCAGGCCGATCCCGACTTCCAGCGATCGGATGCCTTGTCTCGGCGGAGAGTTGTCCTGTCGCACCCCGTCTTGAGACGATATTACTTGGGCAAGAGAGTAGACCTTCAGATAAGAGGCTGCCGTTCTATCCCTTATCCCCCTCCCGAGGACATGCGAGTGGGCAAGCAGATGATACTCACCGATGCTCATACTAAGGGTGTTCCACATGTGGAGTTCATCATGGGGGGAGATTATGCCGAGTTCTGCAGAGTCTTTTTGATGCAGCCCATTGGATCTCGGCTTGATAGTATTCAGAGGTCGGCACCTTCCCAGCCTTTTGACACCAATTCTTCTCGGGCGTCGGGTCCCACGACTAGGACTCCAAGGAGGAGGCCTACGACCGATCCTTCTTCTTCCACTCCAGTTGAGGGTCCATCTCGGGCTGGGCCTAGCCGCTCGACAGGTCCTTCCAAGGCTCCCCGTGCCGTCATAGATGCTACTAGGCCTCTTCACCCAGATTTAACCAACTTACATCTTCCGTACATCATCTCTTATCACACTCCGGACGGTACTTTAGCTTTTCGGGAGGTTTCCCTGGCTAATGTGAATCGTTGGAACCTCCCTTCCGACTCCATTAATGAGGTAATGGTTGATAAATCTTTCACAAAAAGGATTCGTAAAAGATTTAATATTGACTTGTGTTTCTTGCATGATTTCCAGGTTCCTGACGGCTTGGTCAGTCAGATGATGGAGTTGATTCTCGGGATGGAGCAGGAGCTTTCTTCGGCCTGGACTCTGAGGGTCTTTGATGATTAGAGGAGGAGGAGACCCCGTCGCTGATGCTGTTGTTGCTAGATTTTTTTTTTGTTTTTTTCCTTG